>NW_027037036.1:15000-17071 GCF_034236695.1 Oncorhynchus nerka
CTATTACCTGCTGCTACTACCACTGCTGCTAGTATTACCTGCTGCTACTACCACTGCTGCTACTACCACTGCTGCTACTATTACTTGCTGCTACTATTACTGCTGCTACTATTACCTGCTGCTACTATTACCTGCTGCTACTATTACTGCTGCTACTATTACCTGCTGCTACTATTACCTGCTGCTACTATTACCTGCTGCTACTACCACTGCTGCTACTATTACCTGCTACTACTATTACCTGCTGCTACTACCAATGTTGCTACTATTACCTGCTATTACTATTACCTGCTGCTACTATTACCTGCTGCTACTATTACCTGCTGCTACTACCACTGCTGCTACTATTACCTGCTACTACTATTACCTGCTGCTACTACTACCTGCTGCTACTACCAATGCTGCTACTATTACCTGCTATTACTATTACCTGCTGCTACTATTACCTGCTGCTACTATTACCTGCTATTACTATTACCTGCTGCTACTATTACCTGCTGCTACTACCACTGCTGCTACTATTACCTGCTGCTACTATTACCTGCTGCTACTATTACCTGCTGCTACTATTACCTGCTGCTACTATTACCTGCTGCTACTATCACTGCTGCTACTATTACCTGCTACTACTATTACCTGCTGCTACTACCAATGCTGCTACTATTACCTGCTATTACTATTACCTGCTGCTACTACGCCTGCTGCTACCTGCTAACTAACCTGCTGCTACTATTACCTGCTGCTACTTATTACCTGCTGCTGCTACTACCACTGCTAAGCTACTATTACCTGCTATTACTATTACCTGTTGCTACTATTACCATGCTGCTACTATTACCTGCTGCTACTATTACTGCTGCTACTATTACCCGCGGCTACTACCACCTGCTGCTACTATTACCTGCTGCTACTATTAATCGCTATTACTATTACCTGCTGCTACTATTACCTAATGCTGCTACTATTACCTGCTGCTAGCTATTACCTGCTGCTACTATTACCTGCTGCTACTATTACCTGATGCTACTATCACTGCTGCTACTATTACCTTGCTGCTACTACCACCTGCTGCTACGCATTACCTGCTGCTACTACCACTGCTGCTACTACTATTACCTGCTGCTACTACTACCTGCTGCTACTACGCTCTGTCTACTACTACTGCCTGGCTGCATCAACACCGCTACTGCTGCTACCACCACCTGCTGCTACTATTACCCGGCTGCTACTACCACTGCTGCTACTCATTAGCCGCATACTTATTACCCGCGTCGCTGCTGGTATTACCCGCTGCGTTACATCACTGTTGCTACCACACCTGGTTGCTACCATTACCCGGTTGCTTACTCTACCACTCTTCCGGTTGCGCCACTTATTTACCTTGCTGCTACTACTACCTGCCGCCATTTATTATCTGTCGTTACCACTCATCGCTGCTACTTACATCTGCTATTACTATTACCTGCTGCTACTATTTTCATCTGCTGCTACTATTACCTGCTATTACTATTACCTGCTACTATTACCTGCTGCTACCACCACTGCCAGTTACTATTACCTGCTGCTACTATTACCTGCTACTATTACCTGCGTTGCTACTTCACCACTGTTGCTAATATTACCGGTTGCTACTATTACCTGGTTGCCACCACCACTGCTGCTACCATTACCTGCTGCTACTACACCTGCTGCTACTATTACCTGCTGCTACTCACTACTGCTGCTACCACGGCCTGCTTGCCACCACCACTGCTGGGTTACTATTACCTGCTGCTACCACCACTGCTGCTACTATTACCTGCTGGGCCTACTACACCTGGCTGCTACTACCACTGCTGCCACCATTACCTGCTACCATTACCACTGCTACCACACCTGCTGCTACCACCACTGCTGCTATTATTACCTGCTGGCTACACCACTGTCATATATTATCTGTTGCTACTACCAATGTTGCTACTATTGACTATTACTATTACCCGGCTACTACTACCACTGCTGCTACCAGCCACCTGCTGCTACTACTACAGCTCATACTATTACCCGTTGCTACTATTACCCGCTGCCACTA
>NW_027037037.1:0-17076 GCF_034236695.1 Oncorhynchus nerka
CTGCTAACCTTTACATCTAGCCTGGTTCTGCTCACACTGCCCTACCCTGTGCTCTGACCTCTTTCTCCCCTCTCTCTCCAGATGACATCTCGCGTCTTGTGACGGCCGGCCGCCCAACAACCTGCCCGCTTGACCATATCCCCTCCTCTCTTCTCCAGACCATTTCCGGTGACCTTCTCCCTTACCTCACCTCGCTCATCAACTCATCCCTGACCGCTGGCTACGTCCCTCCCGTCTTCAAGAGAGCGAGAGTTACACCCCTTCTGAAAAAACCTACACTCGATCCCTCCGATGTCAACAACTACAGACCAGTATCCCTTCTTTCTTTTTCTCTCCAAAACTCTTGAACGTGCCGTCCTTGGCCAGCTCTCCCGCTATCTCTCTCAGAATGACCTTCTTGATCCAAATCAGTCAGGTTTCAAGACTAGTCATTCAACTGAGACTGCTCTTCTCTGTATCACGGAGGCGCTCCGCACTGCTAAAGCTAACTCTCTCTCCTCTGCTCTCATCCTTCTAGACCTATCGGCTGCCTTCAATACTGTGAACCATCAGATCCTCCTCTCCAACCTCTCGAGTTGGGCATCTCCGACGCGGCCCATGCTTGGATTGCGTCCTACCTGACAGGTCGCTCCTACCAGGTGGCGTGGCGAATCTGTCTCCTCACCACGCTCTCACCACTGGTGTCCCCAGGGCTCTGTTCTAGGCCCTCTCCTATTCTCGCTATACACCAAGTCACTTGGCTCTGTCATAACCTCACATGGTCTCTCCTATCATTGCTATGCAGACGACACACAATTAATCTTCTCCTTTCCCCCTCTGATGACCAGGTGGCGAATCGCATCTCTGCATGTCTGGCAGACATATCAGTGTGGATGACGGATCACCACCTCAAGCTGAACCTCGGCAAGACGGAGCTGCTCTTCCTCCCGGGAAGGACTGCCCGTTCCATGATCTCGCCATCACGGTTGACAACTCCATCGTGTCCTCCTCCCAGAGCGCTAAGAACCTTGGCGTGATCCTGGACAAACACCCTGTAGGTTCTCAACTAACATCAAGGCGGTGGCCCGTTCCTGTAGGTTCATGCTCTACAACATCCGCAGGTACGACCCTGCCTCACACAGGAAGCGGCGCAGGTCCTAATCCAGGCACTTGTCATCTCCCGTCTGGATTACTGCAACTCGCTGTTGGCTGGGCTCCCCTGCCTGTGCCATTAAACCCCTACAACTCATCAGAACGCCAGCCCGTCTGGTGTTCAACCCTTCCCAAGTTCTCTCACGTCACCGCTCCTCCGCTCTCTCCACTGGCTTCCAGTTGAAGCTTGCATCCGCTACAAGACCATGGTGCTTGCCTACGGAGCTGTGAGACGGCACCTCAGTACCTCCAGGCTCTGATCAGGCCCTACACCCAAACAAGGGCACTGCGTTCATCCACCTCTGGCCTGCTCGCCTCCCTACCACTGAGAAGTACAGTTCCCGCTCAGCCCAGTCAAAACTGTTCGCTGCTCTGGCCCCCAATGGTGGAACAAACTCCCTCACGACGCCAGGACAGGCGGAGTCAATCACCACCTTCCGGAGACACCTGAAACCCCACCTCTTTCAGAATACCTAGGATAGGATAAAGTAATCCCTTCTCACCCCCCACCCTTAAAGACTTAGATGCACTATTGTAAGTGGCTGTTCCACTGGATGTCATAAAGGTGAAAGCACCAATTTGTAAGTCGCTCTGGATAAGAGCGTCTGCTAAATGACTTAAATGTAAATGTAAATGTATATCACTGCTGTATGCTGCTCACCTGCTAACATCTAGCCTGATATCACTGCTGTATACTGCTAACCTGCTAACATCTAGCCTGATATCACTGCTGTATACTGCTAACCTGCTAACATCTAGCCTGATATCACTGCTATATGCTGCTAACATCTAGCCTGATATCTGCTGTATACTGCTAACCTCTACATCTAGCCTGATATCACTGCTGTATGCTAAGCCCACAACCTCCTAGTCGATATCACTGCTGTATGATGCTAACCTCTAGCCTGATATCACTGCTGTATATGATAACCTGCTAACATCTGGCCTGATATCACTGCTGTATGCTGCTAACTTGCTAACATCTATTACAATTATCACTTAACATGCTGCTAACCTGCTAACATCTAGCCTGATATCACCGCTGTATGCTAACATCTGGCTTGATATCACTGCTGTATGGTGCTAACCTGAAAACATCTGGCCTGATATCACTGCTGGTATACTGCTAATCTGCTAACATCTGGCCTGATATCATTTGCTGTATGCTAACCTCTACCTCTGGCCTGATATCACTGCTGTATCCTGCTAGCCTGCTAACAACTAGACTGATATCACTGCTGTAACGCTAACATCTGGCCCAGATATCACTGCTGTATACTGCTAACCTGCTAACATCTAACCTGATATCACTGCTGTATGATGCTAACCTCTATTACCTGATATCATTGCTGTATACTGCTAACATCTGGCCTGATATCACTGCCGTATGCACTGCTAACATCTAGCCTGATATCACTGCTGTAATGCTGCTAACCTGCTAACATCTGGCCTGATATCACTGCTGTATGCTGCTAAACTCTACCTCTAGCCTGATATAACTGCTGTATACTGCTAACCTGCTAACATCTAGCCTGATATCACTGCTGTATGCTGCTAACATCTAACCTGATATCACAGCTGTATAATGCTAACATCTAGCCTGATGTCACTGCTGTATGCTGCTAACCTCTAGCCTGATATCATTGCTGTATACTGCTAACCTCTAGCCTGATATCACTGCTGTATACTGCTAACAGCTAGCCTGATATCACTGCTGTATACTGCTAACCTCTACATCTAGCCTGATATCACTGCTGTATGCTGCTCACCTGCTAACATCTAGCCTGATATCACTGCTGTATACTGCTAACATCTAGCCTGATATCACTGCTGTATGCTGTAACATCTGGCCTGATATCACTGCTGTATACTGCTAACATCTAGCCTGATATCACTGGTGTATGCTGCTAACATCTAGCCTGATATCACTGCTGTATACTGCTAACCTCTAGTCTGATATCACTGCTGTATGATGCTAACCTCTAGCCTGATATCACTGCTGTATACTGCTAACCTCTCATCGGATATCACTGCTGTATGATGCTAACCTCTAGCCTGATATCATTGCTGTATACTGCTAACCTCTAGCCTGATATCACTGCTGTATACTGCTAACATCTAGCCTGATATCACTGCTGTATGCTGCTAACCTGCTAACCTGCTAACATCTAGCCTGATATCAATGCTGTATACTGCTAACATCTAGCCTGATATCACTGCTGTATGCTGCTAACCTCTACCCCTAGCCTGATATAACTGTATACTGCTAACCTGCTAACATCTAGCCTGATATCACTGCTGTATGCTGCTAACATCTAACCTGATATCACAGCTGTATACTGCTAATATCTAGCCTGATGTCACTGCTGTATGCTGCTAACCTGCTAACATCTAGCCTGATGTCACTGCATATGCTGCTAACCTCTAGTCGGATATCACTGCTGTATGATGCTAACCTCTAGCCTGATATCATTGCTGTATACTGCTAACCTCTGCCTGATATCACTAACAATATGCTGTAACATCTGGCCTGATATCACTGCTGTATGCTGCTAACCTTTACATCTAGCCTGATATCACTGCTGTATGCTGCTAACCTGCTAACATCTAGCCTGATATCACTGCTGTATACTGCTAACCTGCTAACATCTAGCCTGATATCACTGCTGTATGCTGCTAACCTGCTAACATCTAGCCTGATATCACTGCTATATACTGTAACATCTAGCCTGATATCACTGCTGTATACTGCTAACCTCTACATCTGGCCTGATATCACTGCTGTATGCTGCTAACCTCTAGTCTGATATCACTGCTGTATGATGCTAACCTCTAGCCTGATATCACTGCTGTATACTGCTAACCTCTAGCCTGATATCACTGCTGTATACTGATAACCTGCTAACATCTAGCCTGATATCACTGCTGTATGCAGCTAACTTGCTAACATCTAGCCTGATATCACTGCTGTATGCTGCTAACCTGCTAACATCTAGCCTGATATCACCGCAGTATGCTGCTTACATCTTGCTTGATATCACTGCTGTATGGTGCTAACCTGAAAACATCTAGCCTGATATCACTGCTGGTATACTGCTAATCTGCTAACATCTAGCCTGATATCACTGCTGTATGCTGCTAACCTCTACCTCTAGCCTGATATCACTGCTGTATCCTGCTAACCTGCTAACAACTAGCCTGATATCACTGCTGTATGCTAACATCTAGCCTGATATCACTGTTGTATGCTGCTAACATCTAGCCAGATATCACTGCTGTATGCTGCTAACCTGCTAACATCTAACCTGATATCACTGCTGCCTGCGATGCTAACATCTAGCCTGATATCACTGCTGTATACTGCTAACATCTAGCCTGATATCACTGCTGTATGCTGCTAACCTGCTAACATCAGCCTGATATCACTGCTGTATACTGCTAACCTGCTAACATCTAGCCTGATATCACCGCTGTATACTGTTGTCTAACATCTAGCCTGATATCACTGCTGTATACTGCTAACATCTAGCTGATATCACTGCTGTATACTGCTAACATCTAACCTGATATCACTGCTGTATACTGCTAACATCTAACCTGATATCACTTTGTATGCTGCTAACATCTAGCCTGATATCACTGCTGTATACTGCCCTAACCTCTAGTCTGATATCACTGCTGTATGATGCTAACCTCTAGCCTGATATCAATGCTGTATACTGCTAACATCAGCCAAATATCACTGCTGTATGATGCCAACTCTAGCCTGATATCACTGCTGTATACTGCTAACCTCTAGCCTGATATCACTGCTGTATACTGCTAACCTGCTAACATCTAGCCTGATATCACTGCTGTATGCTGCTAACCTCTAGTCTGATATCATTGCTGTATACTGCTAACCTCTAGCCTGATATCACTGCTGTATACTGATAACCTGCTAACATCTAGCCTGATATCATCGCTTATGCTGCTAACTTGCTAACATCTAGCCTGATATCACTTGCTGTATGCTGCTAACCTGCTAACATCTAGCCTGATATCACCGCAGTATGCTGCTTACATCTTGCTTGATATCACTGCTGTATGGTGCTAACCTGAAAACATCAGCCTGATATCACTGCTGGTATACTGCTAATCTGCTAACATCTAGCCTGATATCACTGCTGTATGCTGCTAACCTCTACCTCTAGCCTGATATCACTGCTGTATCCTGCTAACCTGCTAACAACTAGCCTGATATCACTGCTGTATGCTGCTAACATCCAGCCGATATCACTGTTGTATGTGCTAACATCTAGCCAGATATCACTGCTGTATGCTGCTAACCTGTTAACATCTAACCTGATATCACTGCTGTATGATGCTAACATCAGCCTGATATCACTGCTGTATACTGCTAACATCTAGCCTGATATCACTGCTGTATGCTGCTAACCTGCTAACATCTAGCCTGATATCACTGCTGTATACTGCTAACCTGCTAACATCTAGCCTGATATCACTGTATACTGCTAACCTGCTAACATCTAGCCTGATATCACTGCTGTATACTGCTAACATCTAATACTGATATCACTGCTGTATACTGCTAACATCTAGCCTGATATCACTGCTGTATACTGCTAACATCTAGCCTGATATCACTGCTGTATGCTGCTAACATCTAGCCTGATATCACTGCTGTATACTGCTAACCTCTAGTCTGATATCACTGCTGTATGATGCTAACCTCTAGCCTGATATCAATGCTGTATACTGCTAACATCTAGGCCTGATATCACTGCTGTATGATGCTAACCTCTAGCCTGATATCACTGCTGTATACTGCTAACCTCTAGCCTGATATCACTGCTGTATACTGCTAACCTGCTAACATCTAGCCTGATATCACTGCTGTATGCTGCTAACCTCTAGTCTGATATCATTGCTGTATACTGCTAACATCTAGCCTGATATCACTGCTGTATACTGCTAACATCTAGCCTGATATCACCGCTGTATGCTGCTAACATCTAGCCTGATATCACTGCTGCATGGTGCTAACCTGAAACATCTAGCCTGATATCACTGCTGTATGCTGCTAACCTAAAAACATCTAGCCTGACATCACTGCTGGTATACTGCTAACCTGCTAACATCTAGCCTGATATCACTGCTGTATGCTGCTAACCTCTACCTCTAGCCTGATATAACTGCTGTATACTGCTAACCTGCTAACATCTAGCCTGATATCACTGCTGTATGCTGTTAACATCTAACCTGATATCACAGCTGTATACTGCTAACATCTAGCCTGATGTCACTGCTGTATGCTGCTAACCTCTAGTCGGATATCACTGCTGTATGATGCTAACCTCTAGCCTGATATCACTGCTGTATACTGCTAACCTACTAACGTCTAGCCTGATATCACTGCTGTATGCTGCTAACCTGCTAACATCTAGCCTGATATCACTGCTGTATACTGCTAACCTGCTAACATCTAGCATGATATCACTGCTGTATACTGCTAACCTGCTAACATCTAGCCTGATATCACTGCTGTATGCTGCTAACCTCTAGTCTGATATCACTGCTGTATGATGCTAACCTCTAGCCTGATATCACTGCTGTATACTGCTAACCTCTAGCCTGATATCACTGCTGTATACTGATAACCTGCTAACATCTAGCCTGATATCACTGCTGTATGCTGCTAACTTGCTAACATCTAGCCTGATATCACTGCTGTATGCTGCTAACCTGCTAACATCTAGCCTGATATCACCGCTGTATATTAACATCTAGCTTGATATCACTGCTGTATGGTGCTAACCTGAAAACATCTAGCCTGATATCACTGCTGGTATACTGCTCATCTGCTAACATCTAGCCTGATATCACTGCTGTCATGCTGCTAACCTCTACCTCTAGCCTGATATCACTGCTGTATCCTGCTAACCTGCTAACAACTAGACTGATATCACTGCTGTATGCTGCTAACATCTAGCCAGATATCACTGCTGTATGCTGCTAACCTGCTAACATCTAACCTGATATCACTGCTGTATGATGCTAACCTCTAGCCTGATATCATTGCTGTATACTGCTAACATCTAGCCTGATATCACTGCTGTATACTGCTAACATCTAGCCTGATATCACTGCTGTACGCTGCTAACCTGCTAACATCTAGCCTGATATCACTGCTGTATACTGCTAACCTGCTAACATCTAGCCTGATATCACTGCTGTATACTGCTAACCTGCTAACATCTAGCCTGATATCACTGCTGTATACTGCTAACATCTAGCCTGATATCACTGCTGTATACTGCTAACATCTAGCCTGATATCACTGCTGTATGCTGCTAACATCTAGCCTGATATCACTGCTGTATACTGCTAACCTCTAGTCTGATAGCACTGCTGTATGATGCTAACCTCTAGCCTGATATCACTGCTGTATACTGCTAACCTCTCATCGGATATCACTGCTGTATGATGCTAACCTCTAGCCTGATATCACTGCTGTATACTGCTAACCTCTAGCCTGGTATCACTGCTGTATACTGCTAACATCTAGCCTGATATCACTGCTGTATGCTGCTAACCTGCTAACATCTAGCCTGATATCAATGCTGTATACTGCTAACCTGCTAACATCTAGCCTGATATCACTGCTGTATACTGCTAACATCTAGCCTGATATCACTTTGCTGTATGATGCTAACCTCTAGCCTGATATCATTGCTGTATACTGCTAACCTCTAGCCTGATATCACTGCTGTATACTGCTAACATCTAGCCTGATATCACTGCTGTATGCTGCTAACCTGCTAACCTGCTAACATCTAACCTGATATCAATGCTGTATACTGCTAACCTGCTAACATCTAGCCTAATATCACTGCTGTATGATGCTAACCTCTAGTCTGATATCACTGATGTATGATACTAACATCTAGCCTAATATCACTGCTGTATGATGCTAACCTCTAGCCTGATACCACTGCTGTATGCTGCTAACCTCTAGTCTGATATCACTGCTGTATACTGCTAACCTCTAGCCTGATGTCACTGCTGTATGCTGCTAACAATTAGCCTGATATCACTGCTGTATGCTGCTAACAATTAGCCTGATGTCACTGCTATACTGCTAACCTCTAGCCTGATGTCACTGCTGTATACTGCTAACAATTAGCCTGATATCACTGCTGTATACTGCTAACCTCTAGCCTGATGTCACTGCTGTATACTGCTAACAATTAGCCTGATATCACTGCTGTATGCTGCTAACCTCTACCTCTAACCTGATATCACTGCTGTATACTGCTAACCTGCTAACATCTGGCCTGATATCACAGCTGTATGCTGCTAACATCTAGCCTGATATCACTGCTGTATGCTGCTAACATCTAGCCTGATATCACTGCTGTAGGCTGCTAACATCTAGCCTGATATTACTGCTGTATACTGCTAACATCTAGCCTGATATCACTGCTGTATGCTGCTAACCTGCTAACATCTAGCCTGATATCACTGCTGTATACTGCTAACATCTAGCCTGATATCACCTCTGTATGCTGCTAACCTGCTAACATCTAGCCTGATAACACTGCTGTATGCTGCTAACCTGCTAACATCTAGCCTGATATCACTGATGTATGCTGCTAACCTCTACCTCTAGTCTGATATCACTGCTGTATGTGTCGTGGCTAATCATTTCAAAATATGACACTTGCAAGAACTTTGTGAAATCAATATAGGCTTTTAATACAAGAGTATAGCAAGCCAGAGTGGTCCATGGAACACACACCTTTTCAGAGCACTCGCTCTGATTTATACACATACAACATATGAGTCCATCCCACATGCAAATGAAGTTACATCCCAATCTGTGCATCCTGCTTGTTCAGCCCAATAACGCCCATATCTGCTTTCCATCAGATTATAATGGTGACAAGACCCTTGCTTTGTCCCTGCACTCAGCTTAATGCGTTCTTCTGTATGTGTGTTATCTAGGGTCAGCAGACTATGTGTCTCCTCTGTTTTTAGCGTGTCCAGCTATACTAAAAATACTATACATTCCTCTATTTTATAGGCTTGTTTGTCCCTACACTTAGCTCAATGTGTTCCTTTGAAATGTGTGTCTTTATCTCGGATCAGCAGACTATGTGTCTCTTCTGACATTCCTTCAGCATCTCCATGTCCTAGAAATATGTGGGCTATGTCTATAATCCATCAGTTGGTCATTTGGCTGACCCCCTCCTTTGTATATCCCTCTGTCCTTGGTATGTCCAGCTGTCCTAGGCGCCTATGTGTCGCCTTCTCTTCGTGTGGTCTGTTTTTAGTGTTCAGCTATTCTACATATCTATGTGTTTGTCTATGTGTTCTATTTGCTCCCACATATGCTGCTAAGCTGCTAACATCTAGCCTGATATCACTGCTGTATGCTGCTAACCTGCTAACATCTAGCCTGATATCACTGCTGTATACTGCTAACATCTAGCCTGATATCACTGCTGTATCCTGCTAACCTGCTAACATCTAGCCTGATATCACTGCTGTATGCTGCTAACCTGCTAACATCTAGCCTGATATCACTGCTATATACTGCTAACATCTAGCCTGATATCACTGCTGTATGCTGCTAACCTGCTAACATCTAGCCTGATATCACTGCTGTATACTGCTAACATCTAGCCTGATATCACTGCTGTATACTGCTAACATCTAGCCTGATATCACTGCTGTATACTGCTAACCTGCTAACATCTAGCCTGATATCACTGCTATATACTGCTAACATCTAGCCTGATATCACTGCTGCTAACATCTAGCCTGATATTACTGCTGTATGCTGCTAACCTGCTAACATCTAGCCTGATATCACTGCTATATACTGCTAACATCTAGCCTGATATCACTGCTGCTAACCTGCTAACATCTAGCCTGATATTACTGCTGTATGCTGCTAACCTGCTAACATCTAGCCTGATATCACTGCTGTATACTGCTAACATCTAGCCTGATATCACTGCTGTATACTGCTAACATCTAGCCTGATATCACTGCTGTATACTGCTAACATCTAGCCTGATATCACTGCTGTATGCTGCTAACCTGCTAACATCTAGCCTGATATCACTGCTGTATACTGCTAACATCTAGCCTGATGTCACTGCTGTATACTGCTAACCTGCTAACATCTAGCCTGATATCACTGCTGTATACTGCTAACATCTAGCCTGATATCACTGCTGTATGATGCTAACCTCTAGTCGGATATCACTGCTGTATGCTGCTAACCTCTAGCCTGATATCACTGCTGTATGCTGCTAACCTCTAGCCTGATATCACTGCTGTATACTGCTAACATCTAGCCTGATATCACTGCTGTATACTGCTAACATCTAGCCTGATATCACTGCTGTATACTGCTAACATCTAGCCTGATATTTACATTTACATTTAAGTCATTTAGCAGACGCTCTTATCCAGAGCGACTTACAAATTGGTGCATTCACCTTATGACATCCAGTACTTTATACACAAACAAAAATTCCAAAATTCTATACCAAAATTACACAATTTTCTGATTGAATTTAATTATCTTATTAAAACATTAACCCTAGTGAATAACAACAAGAATAACATATTCATGAATCATTATAATAAGATATTTTCAGAGTGAATATAATTGCACTTAAATTGTTTATTTATTTGTATTATTTTATTGATATTTTGAGTATTGTTAATACCTGTGTTTGGTTTGCTAGACATGTTTGATGTATTATGATTTTTTTTTTTTTATTAAAAGAAAAAAAGAAGGGAAAAATTGGGGGGGAAATAAAAAATGTGATATTTTTTCAACAAAATCCGCCTTTTTTAAGTTAGTGGGTGGATTCAATTATGCTTGAGCTGCTGGAGGTGTATGGCCCATGCCATGAACGGGCAACAAGGGTGAGGGAGGAGCTGCATTCTCAAATCGAACAGTAATCTGCGCCACTCGGTCATGTTGTCAACAAGGAGGTTTGTTGCATCTTCCAGAAACATACATGTATTTTACATTGCATATGTTTGCATTTTCAAACTAGTTTTCATTGTGAAAGTAGATAAAGCGTTATCAAAAGCAATCACCTTTGCATTTGAAAACAGAATCCTACTCCCTACGTCACTTTTGTTTTGAGCCGACCTCGCCTGGGCTTTGAACTAGATGCCTGGTTCCAAAACGAATGCAATCAACTTTCACCCGTTGTAAAACACGCCTGCCCTGTCCAGATTAATCGAATCCCCTCAGTATATGCCAGCCCTGTGTGTGACCTCGCCTATCAGAAAGCAACACTAGAATCGAGCAAGTAGACTTGTCCTCGAGAGGCGGAGCCCGGTTGGTTCCATTTGCTGAGGCGCGTTCGTAATGAAAGGGAGCGCGTGAGTGGGCTTGCCTTGAGCTTCGTGGTGTCTGACTTACTCGTTTTTTATTGTGTAGAGGAGGACTGCACACGTTGTAACGGCACACCGAAATCTTAGGTAGAAATAATAATCTCCTGTTCGGAGAGAACAGAAAAAAACGAATTCAGTGTTCTTTTCCGAAGTCTGTTATTCACAGCCTTCGAAAAACATGTCGGCATCGGTACAACAAAGTCAAGGTATTGGAGGTACAAGGTATTGGAGTGGCCATCACAAAGCCCTGACCTCAATCCTATGGAAAATGTGTGGGCAGAACTAAAAAGGCATGTGTGAGCAAGGAGGCCTACAAACCAGTTACACCAGCTTTGTCAGGAGGAATCGGCCACAATTCACCCAACTTATTGTCGGAAGCTTGTGGAAGGCTACACGAAATGTTTGACCCAAGTTAAACAAATTCAAGGCAATGCTACCAAATACTAATTGAGTGTATGTAAACTTCTGACCCACTAGGAATGTGATGAAAGAAAGAAATGCTGAAATAAATCATTCTCTCAACTATTATTCTGACATTTCACATTCTTAAAATAAACTGGCTAAAATGACTAAAGAGTTAATTAGGGTAAACTGGGATATGACACATTAGACAGGTATTTACCTTTCCATGGTAGCCAGATATTATTGATGTTAGCTAACTGTCTATTAAAATGTATTGGAGTCAGATCATTTATTTATTTCAGGATATGTATACCGGGTATATCCACATCACCATCAGACCATTGTATTGGTAAACTACACAGTAATGTTAAAGTTGTATTTTTTGTGATCCAAAACGTAATATTTTGGTTTTAATCCAGAGAGGTTAGAAAAAGTATCTAGATCCTCTATGAGGCTGTGGAGGGATTCTAATTCTAAAAGTATCTAGATCCTCTATGAGGCTGTGGAGAGATTCTAATTCTATAAGTATCTAGATCCTCTATGAGGCTGTGGAGGGATTCTAATTCTATAAGTATCTAGATCCTCTATGAGGCTGTGGAGGGATTCTAATTCTAAAAGTATCTAGATCCTCTATGAGGCTGTGGAGGGATTCTAATTCTAAAAGTATCTAGATCCTCTATGAGGCTGTGGAGGGATTCTAATTCTATAAGTATCTAGATCCTCTATGAGGCTGTGGAGGGATTCTAATTCTAAAAGTATCTAGATCCTCTATGAGGCTGTGGAGGGATTCTAATTCTATAAGTATCTAGATCCTCTATGAGGCTGTGGAGGGATTCTAATTCTATAAGTATCTAGATCCTCTATGAGGCTGTGGAGGATTCTAATTCTAAAGTATCTAGATCCTCTATGAGGCTGTGGAGGGATTCTAATTCTAAAGTATCTAGATCCTCTATGAGGCTGTGGAGGGATTCTAATTCTAAAAGTATCTAGATCCTCTATGAGGCTGTGGAGGATTCTAATTCTAAAAGTATCTAGATCATCTATGAGGCTGTGGAGGATTCTAATTCTAAAAGTATCTAGATCCTCTATGAGGCTGTGGAGGATTCTAATTCTAAAAGTATCTAGATCCTCGTTGAGGCTGTGGAGGGATTCTAATTCTATAAGTATCTAGATCCTCTATGAGGCTGTGGAGGGATTCTAATTCTATATGTATCTAGATCCTCTATGAGGCTGTGGAGGGATTCTAATTCTATAAGTATCTAGATCCTCTATGAGGCTGTGGAGGATTCTAATTCTAAAAGTATCTAGACTCTATGAGGCTGTGGAGGGATTCTAATTCTATAAGTATCTAGATCTTCTATGAGGCTGTGTAGGGATTCTAATTCTAAAAGTATCTAGATCCTCTATGAGGCTGTGGAGGATTCTAATTCTATAAGTATCTAGATCCTCTATGAGGCTGTGGAGGGATTCTAATTCTATAAGTATCTAGATCCTCTATGAGGCTGTGGAGGGATTCTAATTATAAAAGTATCTAGATCCTCTATGAGGCTGTGGAGGATTCTAATTCTATAAGTATCTAGATCCTCGTTGAGGCTGTGTAGGGATTCTAATTCTATAAGTATCTAGATCCTCTATGAGGCTGTGGAGGGATTCTAATTCTATATGTATCTAGATCCTCTATGAGGCTGTGGAGGGATTCTAATTCTATAAGTATCTAGATCCTCTATGAGGCTGTGGAGGGATTCTAATTCTAAAAGTATCTAGATCCTCTATGAGGCTGTGGAGGGATTCTAATTCTATAAGTATCTAGATCTTCTATGAGGCTGTGTAGGGATTCTAATTCTAAAAGTATCTAGATCCTCTATGAGGCTGTGGAGGGATTCTAATTCTATAAGTATCTAGTTCCTCTGTGAGGCTGTGGAGGATTCTAATTCTATAAGTATCTAGATCCTCTATGAGGCTGTGGAGGGATTCTAATTATAAAAGTATCTAGATCCTCTATGAGGCTGTGGAGGGATTCTAATTCTATAAGTATCTAGATCCTCTATGAGGCTGTGGAGGGATTCTAATTCTAAAAGTATCTAGATCCTCTATGAGGCTGTGGAGGGATTCTAATTCTATAAGTATCTAGATCCTCTATGAGGCTGTGTAGGGATTCTAATTCTAAAAGTATCTAGATCCTCTATGAGGCTGTGGAGGGATTCTAATTCTAAAAGTATCTAGATCCTCTATGAGGCTGTGGAGGGATTCTAATTCTATAAGTATCTAGATCCTCTATGAGGCTGTGGAGGGATTCTAATTCTAAAAGTATCTAGATCCTCTATGAGGCTGTGGAGGGATTCTAATTCTATAAGTATCTAGATCCTCTATGAGGCTGTGGAGGATTCTAATTCTATAAGTATCTAGATCCTCTATGAGGCTGTGGAGGGATTCTAATTCTAAAAGTATCTAGATCCTCTATGAGGCTGTGGAGGGATTCTAATTCTAAAGTATCTAGATCCTCTATGAGGCTGTGGAGGGATTCTAATTCTAAAAGTATCTAGATCCTCTATGAGGCTGTGGAGGATTCTAATTCTAAAAGTATCTAGATCATCTATGAGGCTGTGGAGGGATTCTAATTCTAAAGTATCTAGATCCTCTATGAGGCTGTGGAGGGATTCTAATTCTAAAAGTATCTAGATCCTCGTTGAGGCTGTGGAGGGATTCTAATTCTATAAGTATCTAGATCCTCTATGAGGCTGTGGAGGATTCTAATTCTATATGTATCTAGATCCTCTATGAGGCTGTGGAGGGATTCTAATTCTATAAGTATCTAGATCCTCTATGAGGCTGTGGAGGATTCTAATTCTAAAAGTATCTAGACTCTATGAGGCTGTGGAGGGATTCTAATTCTATAAGTATCTAGATCTTCTATGAGGCTGTGTAGGGATTCTAATTCTAAAGTATCTAGATCCTCTATGAGGCTGTGGAGGGATTCTAATTCTATAAGTATCTAGATCCTCTATGAGGCTGTGGAGGGATTCTAATTCTATAAGTATCTAGATCCTCTATGAGGCTGTGGAGGATTCTAATTATAAAAGTATCTAGATCCTCTATGAGGCTGTGGAGGGATTCTAATTCTATAAGTATCTAGATCCTCGTTGAGGCTGTGTAGGATTCTAATTCTATAAGTATCTAGATCCTCTGTGAGGCTGTGGAGGATTCTAATTCTATATGTATCTAGATCCTCTGAGGCTGTGGAGGGATTCTAATTCTATAAGTATCTAGATCCTCTATGAGGCAATGGAGGATTCTAATTCTAAAAGTATCTAGATCCTCTATGAGGCTGTGGAGGATTCTAATTCTATAAGTATCTAGATCTTCTATGAGGCTGTGTAGGGATTCTAATTCTAAAGTATCTAGATCCTCTATGAGGCTGTGGAGGATTCTAATTCTATATAGTATCTAGTTCCTCTGTGAGGCTGTGGAGGGGATTCTAATTCTATAAGTATCTAGATCCTCTATGAGGCTGTGGAGGGATTCTAATTATAAGTATCTAGATCCTCCTTGAGGCTGTGGAGGATTCTAATTCTATAAGTATCTAGATCCTCTATGAGGCTGTGGAGGGATTCTAATTCTAAGTATCTAGATCCTCTATGTGAGAATAATGGAGGGATTCTAATTCTGTCTAGATCTCATGAGAATATTGCAGGATTCAAATTCATAAGGTAATAGATCCTCTATGGGGGCTGTGGAGGATTCTAATTATATAAAAATCTAGTCTTCTATAGGGCTGTAGGGTTCTAATTCTATAAAAATCAGATCTCTCTATGAGACTGGAGGTTAATTCTGAAAATCACAAGTCCCTTAGAGCTGTGGGATTCTAATTCTATAGTATCTGGTCCTCTACCATGTGAGATATTGGAGGATTCTAATTCTATAAGTATCTAGATCCTCTATGAGGCTGTGTAGGGATTCTAATTCTATAAGTATCTAGATCCTCTATGAGGCTGTGGAGGGATTCTAATTCTAAAAGTATCTAGATCCTCTATGAGGCTGTGGAGGGATTCTAATTCTATAAGTATCTAGATCCTCTATGAGGCTGTGGAGGGATTCTAATTCTAAAAGTATCTAGATCCTCTATGAGGCTGTGGAGGGATTCTAATTCTATAAGTATCTAGATCCTCTATGAGGCTGTGGAGGGATTCTAATTATATAAGTATCTAGATCCTCTATGAGGCTGTGGAGGGATTCTAATTCTAAAAGTATCTAGATCCTCTATGAGGCTGTGGAGGGATTCTAATTCTAAAAGTATCTAGATCATCTATGAGGCTGTGGAGGGATTCTAATTCTAAAAGTATCTAGATCCTCTATGAGGCTGTGGAGGGATTCTAATTCTATATGTATCTAGATCCTCTATGAGGCTGTGGAGGGATTCTAATTCTAAAAGTATCTAGATCCTCTATGAGGCTGTGGAGGGATTCTAATTCTATAAGTATCTAGATCCTCTATGAGGCTGTGTAGGGATTCTAATTCTATAAGTATCTAGATCCTCTATGAGGCTGTGGAGGGATTCTAATTCTATAAGTATCTAGATCCTCTATGAGGCTGTGGAGGGATTCTAATTCTAAAAGTATCTAGATCCTCGTTGAGGCTGTGGAGGGATTCTAATTCTAAAAGTATCTAGATCCTCTATGAGGCTGTGGAGGGATTCTAATTCTATAAGTATCTAGATCCTCTATGAGGCTGTGGAGGGATTCTAATTCTAAAAGTATCTAGATCCTCGTTGAGGCTGTGGAGGGATTCTAATTCTAAAAGTATCTAGATCCTCGTTGAGGCTGTGGAGGGATTCTAATTCTAAAAGTATCTAGATCCTCTATGAGGCTGTGGATTTAAAAGAAAACATGAATCATCAGAGTACAATGGCACCTTTGTTTTTCAGCCCTGAATTTCTAATCCCTTGATATTATTTTTTGGATCTAATTGTAATAGATAACATTGTGATGGCCATAATAAATAGATATGCTGATAGTGGACAACCTTGTTTAACTCCACTTGACAGTTTAAAACTTTCTGAGAAGCAGCCATTATTTACTATTTTACACCAATGGTGTGTGAATAAATGAATGTGGGTGT
>NW_027037038.1:0-15000 GCF_034236695.1 Oncorhynchus nerka
TGATCATACTCACTGTTCCAGATAGATCAATATATACCAGATCATACTCACTCCTCCAGGTAGATCTATATATACCAGATCATACTCACTCCTCCAGATAGATCTATATATACCAGATCATACTCACTCCTCCAGATAGATCTATATATACCAGATCATACTCACTCACTCCCGATAGATCTATATATACCAGATCATACTCACTGTTCCAGATAGATCTATATATACCAGATCATACTCACTCCTCCAGATAAGGTCTATATATGCCAGATCATACTCACTCCTCCAGATAGATCTATATATACCAGATCATACTCACTGTTCCAGATAGATCATATATATACCAGATCATACTCACTGTTCCAGATAGATCTATATATACCAGATCATACTCACTCCTCCAGATAGATCTATATATACCAGATCATACTCACTGTTCCAGATAGATCAATATATACCAGATCATACTCACTCCTCCCAGATAGATCCTATATATACCAGATCATACTCACTCCTCCAGATAGATCTATATATACCAGATCATACTCACTCCTCCAGATAGATCTATATATACCAGATCATACTCACTCCTCCAGGTAGATCTATATATACCAGATCATACTCACTGTTCCAGATAGATCTATATATACCAGATCATACTCACTCCTCCAGATAGATCTATATATACCAGATCATACTCACTCCTCCAGATAGATCTATATATACCAGATCATACTCACTCCTCCAGATAGATCTATATATATCCAGATCATACTCACTCCTCCAGATAGATCTATATATACCAGATCATACTCACTGTTCCAGATAGATCTATATATACCAGATCATACTCACTCCTCCAGGTAGATCTATACATACCAGATCATACTCACTCCTCCAGATAGATCTATATATACTAGATCATACTCACTCCTCCAGGTAGATCTATATATACCAGACTCATACTCACTGTTCTCGATACATCTAATATATACCAAGATCATACTCACTGTTCCAGATAGATCTATATATACCAGATCATACTCACTCCTCCAGGTAGATCTATATATACCAGATCATACTCACTCCTCCAGATAGATCTATATATACCAGATCATACTCACTCCTCCAGATAGATCTATATATACCAGATCATACTCACTCCTCCAGGTAGATCTATATATACCAGATCATACTCACTCCTCCAGATAGATCTATATATACCAGATCATACTCACTCCTCCAGGTAGATATATATATACCAGATCATACTCACTGTTCCAGATAGATCTATATATACCAGATCATACTCACTCCTCCAGATAGATCAATATATACCAGATCATACTCACTCCTCCAGATAGATCTATATATACCAGATCATACTCACTCCTCCAGATAGATCAATATATACCAGATCATACTCACTCCTCCAGATAGATATATATATACCAGATCATACTCACTCCTCCAGATAGATCTATATATACCAGATCATACTCACTGTTCCAGATAGATCTATATATACCAGATCATACTCACTGTTCCCGATAGATCTATATATACCAGATCATACTCACTCCTCCAGATAGATCTATATATACCAGATCATACTCACTGTTCCAGATAGATCAATATATACCAGATCATACTCACTCCTCCAGGTAGATCTATATATACCAGATCATACTCACTGTTCCAGATAGATCTATATATACCAGATCATACTCACTCCTCCAGATAGATCTCCACGTATTTCCCAAAGCGACTGGAGTTGTCGTTGCGAACTGTTTTGGCGTTTCCAAAGGATTCTAGAAGAGGAGCTGCCTCAAGAATCTGGCAACGTATTCAGAGAGAAAACATCAGAATGAAAATACCATGTAGAACAAGTCCAGTGTAGCTAGCTACTCTACAGAACACAGCAGGTAGAACATGTAGACAGCTAGCTACTCTACAGAACACAACAGGTAGAACATGTAGACAGCTAGCTACTCTACAGAACACAGCAGGTAGAACATGTAGACAGCTAGCTACTCTACAGAACACAGCAGGTAGAACATGCAGACAGTGTAGCTAGCTACTCTACAGAACACAGCAGGTAGAACATGCAGACAGTGTAGCTAGCTACTCTACAGAACACAGCAGGTAGAACATGTAGACAGCTAGCTACTCTACAGAACACAGCAGGTAGAACATGTAGACAGCTAGCTACTCTACAGAACACAGCAGGTAGAACATGCAGACAGTGTAGCTAGCTACTCTACAGAACACAACAGGTAGAACATGTAGACAGCTAGCTACTCTTCAGAACACAGCAGGTAGAACATGGAGATAGTGTAGCTAGCTACTCTACAGAACACAGCAGGTAGAACATGCAGACAGTGTAGCTACTCTACAGAACACAGCAGGTAGAACATGCAGACAGTGTAGCTATCTGCTCTACAGAACACAGCAGGTAGAACATGTAGACAGCTAGCTACTCTACAGAACACAGCAGGTAGAACATGCAGACAGCTAGCTACTCTACAGAACACAGCAGGTAGAACATGCAGACAGCTAGCTACTCTACAGAACACAGCAGGTAGAACATGCAGACAGTGTAGCTACTCTACAGAACACAGCAGGTAGAACATGCAGACAGCTAGCTACTCTACAGAACACAGCAGGTAGAACATGCAGACAGCTAGCTACTCTACAGAACACAGCAGGTAGAAACATGCAGACAGCTAGCTACTCTTCAGAACACAGCAGGTAGAACATGGAGATAGTGTAGCTAGCTACTCTACAGAACACAGCAGGTAGAACATGCAGACAGTGTAGCTACTCTACAGAACACAGCAGGTAGAACATGCAGACAGTGTGGCTAGCTAGTCTACAGAACACAGCAGGTAGAACATGCAGACAGTGTAGCTACTCTACAGAACACAGCAGGTAGAACATGTAGACAGCTAGCTACTCTACAGAACACAGCAGGTAGAACATGCAGACAGCTAGCTACTCTGCAGAGACAGTCAGAAGTCACAACAGTAAACAGAGACACAGTCAGAACAGTCACAACAGCACAGCACAGAGACAGTCAGAACAGTCACAACAGCACAGCACAGAGACAGTCAGAACAGTCACAACAGCACAGCGCAGAGACAGTCAGAACAGTCACAACAGCACAGCACAGAGACAGTCAGAACAGCCACAACAGTAAACAGAGACACAGTCTGAACAGTCACAACAGCACAGCACAGAGACAGTCAGAACAGTCACAACAGCACAGAGACAGTCAGAACAGCCACAACAGTAAACAGAGACACAGTCAGAACAGTCACAACAGTAAACAGAGACAGTCAGAACAGCCACAACAGTAAACAGAGACACAGTCTGAACAGTCACAACAGCACAGCGCAGAGACAGTCAGAACAGCCACAACAGTAAACAGAGACACAGTCTGAACAGTCACAACAGAGACACAGTCACAAAGGTAATAGAATGGAATATGATAGTATGGTAATAGAATGGAATGATAGTATGGTAATAGAATGGAATGATACTATGGTAATATAATGGAATGATAGTATGGTAATAGAATGGAATGATAGTATGGTAATAGAATGGAATGATAGTATGGAAATAGAATGGAATGATAGTATGGTAATAGAATGGAATGATAGTATGGTAATATAATGGAATGATAGTATGGTAATAGAATGGAATGGAATGATAGTATGGTAATAGAATGGAATGATAGTACGGTAATATAATGGAATGATAGTATGGTAATAGAATGGAATGATAGTATGGTAATATAATGGAATGATAGTATGGTAATAGAATGGAATGATAGTATGGTAATAGAATGGAATGATAGTATGGTAATAGAATGGAATGATAGTATGGTAATAGAATGGAATGATAGTATGGTAATAGAATGGAATGATAGTATGGTAATAGAATGGAATGATAGTATGGTAATAGAATGGAATATGATAGTATGGTAATAGAATGGAATGATAGTATGATAATAGAATGGAATATGATAGTATGGTAATAGAATGGAATGATAGTATGGTAATAGAATGGAATGATAGTATGGTAATAGAATGGAATATGATAGTATGGTAATAGAATGGAATGATAGTATGATAATAGAATGGAATATGATAGTATGGTAATAGAATGGAATGATAGTATGGTAATAGAATGGAATGATAGTATGGTAATAGAATGGAATATGATAGACACAGGGAGTCAGACACAGGAAGACAAGGTTAGGATACAGAAGTGTGTGTGAGAGTGTGTGTTTACCTGTTGTGTAATGTTGTGTTTGTGGTGTATTGCTGCTAGGTAACACAGCAGCAGTTTAGTGGCCTCGGTCTTCCCTGATCCACTCTCCCCACTGAAACACACACAGAACTTAATGTCAATATAAACACTAAAACAGCACCAACACACAGGTCACTACTGGATCTGAAGTTAGTGCTAAGTACAAACTAACTATACTTAAACCCCTAGATGCTGTTTTCCACTGTGCCCTTAGGTTTATTGCGGGTGATGGTTCTAGAACTCACCATTGGGCCCTGAGGTTTATTACCGGTGATGGTTCTAAAACTCACCATTGTTCCCTTAGGTTTATTACCGGTGATGGTTCTAGAACTCACCATTGGGCCATGAGGTTTATTGCGGGTGATGGTTCTAGAACTCACCATTGTTCCCTGAGGTTTATTACTGGTGATGGCTCTAGAACTCACCATTGTTCCTTTAGGTTTATTACTGGTGATGGTTCTAGAACTCACCATTGTTCCTTTAGGTTTATTACTGGTGATGATTCTAGAACTCACCATTGTTCCTTTAGGTTTATTACTGGTGATGGTTCTAGAACTCACCATTGTTCCTTTAGGTTTATTACTGGTGATGGTTCTAGAACTCACCATTGTTCCTTTAGGTTTTTTACTGGTGATGGTTCTAGAACTCACCATTGTTCCTTTAGGTTTATTACTGGTGATGGTTCTAGAACTCACCATTGTGTTTTGTATTAAAAAGTGGGTTGGGCCTCTTTGTATGTAAGGAAAGAGCAGCATTCTCTTGTGTTTATTTACAAATCATTCAGGCAGAAACTTCCTATGTATCTATCATCATTATTTCAATTTAGACTTCCAAATGACCAACCCTGGTCTCAAGCTTAGATAACACTGGAGGCCCCCTTCGGTCTCCACAGAGTTGGGTAAAGCTAATTTTAGTTGTTTTGGGGCCCTTTATGGGGAACAAGTTACAGAGCTGTCTGAGATGTTCTGGTCCTCCTGGGTCGTTCAGATAAACCTGTCCGTTTCATTTTATTTGGTATGTGTTGGATGTGTTTCTGCAGGGCTCATCTGGAAAACATAGCCTGGTCTACGAATGACTTCCCTGTCAAAATGAAGGTCAAAAAACAACAAGCCTTTCCTTACCTCCCCTGCCAACAGCTTACCACTAAACACCATCATTATGATCCAGTCCAGAGTGGACCTGTGTGCTCGGTGTAGGGTGACGGTAACGGGGAGGTTTTCAGTTAACCAGAGACGGAGAGCTGAAACGTAACCCTGGAATGTGCTCACTGGGCCAACTTCCCTCTGAGACATGACATGATACCGGCCCAGACATGGCTGGTCTTTCCTTACAGATGTCTCCGTCAGAACACAGCTAGAGTGTCCCAGATGGGGGGGGTTCGTCAGAACACAGCTAGAGTGTCCCAGATGGGGAGGGGTCGTCAGAACACAGCTAGAGTGTCCCAGACAGGGGGTCGTCAGAACACAGCTAGAGTGTCCCAGACATGGCTGGTCTTTCCTTACAGACGTCTCCGTCAGAACACAGCTAGAGTGTCCCAGATGGGGAGGTCGTCAGAACACAGCTAGAGTGTCCCAGATGGGGGGGTCGTCAGAACACAGCTAGAGTGTCCCAGATGGGGGAGTCGTCAGAACACAGCTAGAGTGTCCCAGATGGGGGGGTCGTCAGAACACAGCTAGAGTGTCCCAGACAGGGGGGCCGTCAGAACACAGCTAGAGTGTCCCAGACAGGGGGTCGTCAGAACACAGCTAGAGTGTCCCAGACATGGCTGGTACACGTCCAGAACACAGCTAGAGTGTCCCAGATGGGGGGGGTCGTCAGAACACAGCTAGAGTGTCCCAGATAGGGGGTCGTCAGAACACAGCTAGAGTGTCCCAGACAGGGGGTCGTCAGAACACAGCTAGAGTGTCCCAGACATGGCTGGTCTTTCCTTACAGACGTCTCCCTCTGAGACATGATATGATACCGGCCCAGACATGGCTGGTCTTTCCTTACAGACGTCTCCGTCAGAACACAGCTAGAGTGTCCCAGATGGGGGTCGTCAGAACACAGCTAGAGTGTCCCAGACAGGGGGTCGTCAGAACACAGCTAGAGTGTCCCAGATGGGGAGGGGGTCGTCAGAACACAGCTAGAGTGTCCCAGACAGGGAGGTCGTCAGAACACAGCTAGAGTGTCCCAGATGGGGATCGTCAGACATGGTCTAGTGTCCCTGACAGGGACGTCTCCGTCAGAACACAGCTAGAGTGTCCCAGATGGGGGGTCGTCAGAACACAGCTAGAGTGTCCCAGATGGGGGGGAGTCGTCAGAACACAGCTAGAGTGTCCCAGATGGGGGGTCGTCAGAACACAGCTAGAGTGTCCCAGACAGGGGGTCGTCAGAACACAGCTAGAGTGTCCCAGACATGGCTGGTCTTTCCTTACAGACGTCTCCCTCTGAGACATGATATGATACCGGCCCAGACATGGCTGGTCTTTCCTTACAGACGTCTCCGTCAGAACACAGCTAGAGTGTCCCAGATAGGGGGGTCCGTCAGAACACAGCTAGAGTGTCCCAGATGGGGAAGTCGTCAGAACACAGCTAGAGTAGTCCCAGACAGGGGGTCGTCAGAACACAGCTAGAGTGTCCCAGACAGGGGGGTCGTCAGAACACAGCTAGAGTGTCCCAGATAGGGGGTCTCGTCAGAACACAGCTAGAGTGTCCCCGAGATGGGCGGGTCGTCAGAACACAGCTAGACTGTCCCAGATAGGCGTGTCCGTCAGAACACAGCTAGAGTGTCCCAGATGGGGGGTCGTCAGAACACAGCTAGAGTGTCCCAGATGGGGGGTCGTCAGAACACAGCTAGAGTGTCCCAGATGGGGGTGGGTCGTCAGAACACAGCTAGAGTGTCCCAGATGGGGGGTCCGTCAGAACACAGCTAGAGTGTCCCAGATGGGGGGGTCCGTCAGAACACAGCTAGAGTGTCCCAGATGGGGGGTCGTCAGAACACAGCTAGAGTGTCCCAGACAGGGGGGTCGTCAGAACACAGCTAGAGAGTCCCAGACAGAGGGGGTCTTTCAGAACACAGCTAGAGAATCCCAGACAGGGGGTCCGTCAGAACACAGCTAGAGTATCCCAGACAGAGGGGGGTCTGTCAGAACACAGCTAGAGTAAGTCCCAGACAGGGAGGTCCTTCAGAACACAGCTAGAGAATCCCAGACAGGGGGGTCCGTCAGAACACAGCTAGAGTGTCCCAGACAGGGAGGTCCTTCAGAACACAGCTAGAGAGTCCCAGACAGGGGGTCCGTCAGAACACAGCTAGAGTGTCCCAGACAGGGGGGTCCTTCAGAACACAGCTAGAGAATCCCAGACAGGAGGTGGGACTTTCAGAACACAGCTAGAGAATCCCAGACAGCGGGGGTCCTTCAGAACACAGCTAGAGTGTCCACAGACAGAAGGGGGTGGCGCTTCAGAACACAGCTAGAGAATCCCAGACAGGGGGTCCTTCAGAACACAGCTAGAGAATCCCAGACAGAAGGGGGGCTTTCAGAACACAGCTAGAGAATCCCAGACAGCGGGGTCCTTCAGAACACAGCTAGAGTGTCCACGACAGAAGGGGGTGGGGCTTTCAGAACACAGCTAGAGTGTCCCAGACAGGGGGTCCTTCAGAACATAGCTAGAGTGTCCACGACAGAAGGGAGGTCTTTCAGAACATAGCTAGAGTGTCCCAGACAGCAGGTCCCCAGGACCAAGTTTAGGAAACGCTGGGCTAGAGCGTATCATGAGGAAGCAGCTGTGTTGTGTAGTCACCTGATTATAATAACCTGGTTCTGTTTGACATCCATCATTTTGGTGTAGGAGACGTTTGCTATGGCAAACAGGTGTCTGAGGAGGACCACAGAATGGACACAAAGATAAAACATTAGCATGAATAACACATCATTTAGCACACAACACACCAATAATACACACAATAATACACCAATAACACACACATACACCAATAACACACAATACACCAATAACACACAATACACAATAACACACAATACACCAATAACACACAATACACCAATAACACACAATACACCAATAACACACAATACACCAATAACCTACACAATACACCAACTAACACACACAATACACCAATAACACACAATACACAATAATAACACACACTACACCAATAACACACAATACACCAATAACACACTATACACCAACTAACACACAATACACCAATAACACACACTACACCAATAACACACAATACACCAATAACACACAATACACCAATAACACACACACAATACACCAATAACACACATACACCAATACACACAATACACCAATAACACAATACACCAATAACACACAACTACACCAATAACACACAATACACCAATAACACACAATACACCAATAATACACACTACACCAATAACACACATACACCAATAACACACAATACACCAATAATAACAATACACCAATAACACACATACACCAATAATACACAATACACCAATAATACACAATACACCAATAATACACAATACACCAATAATACACACTACACCAATAACACACAATACACCAATAATACACACAATACACCAATAACACACAATACACCAATAACACACAATACACCAATAATACACACATACACCAATAACTACAACAATACACCAATAACACACAATACACCAATAATACACAATACACCAATAACACACAATACACCAATAACACACTACACAATACACACAATAACACACAATACACCAATAATACACAATACACCAATAACACACACAATACACCAATAATACACATACACCAATAATACACAATACACCACTAACACACAATACACCAATAATACACAATACACCAATAATACACAATACACCAATAATACACAATACACCAATAACACAATACACCAATAATACACAATACACCAATAATACACAATACACCAATAACACACAATACACCAATAATACACAATACACCAATAATACACAATACACCAATAACACACAATACACACCAATAACACACAATACACCAATAACACACAATACACCAATAATCACACACTACTAACACACAATAACACACACTACACCAATAATACACAATACACCAATAATACACAATACACCAATAACACACAATACACCAATAATACACAATACACCAATAATACACAATACACCAATAACACACAATACACCAATAATACACAATACACCAATAATACACAATACACCAATAACACACAATACACCAATAACACACAATACACCAATAACACACAATACACCAATATCACACACACAATACACACAATAATACACAATACACCAATAATACACAATACACCAATAATACACAATACACCAATAACACACAATACACCAATAATACACAATACACCAATAATACACAATACACCAATAATACACAATACACCAATAATACACACAATACACCAATAATACACAATACACCAATAACACACACAATACACCAATAATACACAATACACCAATAACACACAATACACCAATAATACACAATACACCAATAACACACAATACACCAATAATACACAATACACCAATAATACACAATACACCAATAATACACAATACACCAATAATACACAATACACCAATAATACACAATACACCAATAATACACAATACACCAATAACACACAATACACCAATAATACACATACACCAATACACACACATACACCATACACAATACACCAATAATACACTATACACCAATAACACACAATACACCAATAATACACAATACACCATAATACACACAATACACTAATACACAATACACCAATAATACACACACTACACCAATAATACACACATACACCAATAACACACAATACACCATAATAATACACAATACACCAATAACACACAATACACCAATAATACACAATACACCAATAACACACACAATACACCAATAATACACAATACACCAATAATACACAATAATACACCACCAATAACACACAATACACCAATAATACACAATACACCAATAACACACAATACACCAATAATACACACATACACTCAATAACACACAATACACCAATAATACACAATACACCAATAATACACAATACACCAATAACACACAATACACCAATAACACACAATACACACTAATAACACACAATACAACCAATAATCACACACTACACTATCACCAATAACACACAATACACCAATAATACACAATACACCAATAACACACACAATACACCAATAACACACAATACACCAATAATACACAATACACCAATAACACACAATACACCAATAACACACACAATACACCAATAACACACAATACACCAATAATACACAATACACATCAATAATACACAATACACCAATAATACACACATACACCAATAATACACTATACACCAATAATACACAATACACCAATAATACACAATACACCAATAATACACAATACACCAATAATACACACAATACACCACTAATAATACACAATACACCAATAACACACACAATACACCAATAATACACAATACACCAATAACACACAATACACCAATAACACACAATACACCAATAACACACACAATACACACAATACATAATACACACTACACCAATAATACACAATACACCAATAATACACACACTACACCAATAATACACAATACACCAATAACACACAATACACCAATAACACACACAATACACCAATAACACACAATACACCAATAATACACAATACACCAATAACACACAATACACCAATAACACACACACTATACACCAATAATACACACAATACACCAATAATACACACAATACACCAATAATACACAATACACCAATAACACACAATACACCACTAACACACAATACACCACTAACACACAATACACCAATAACACACAATACACCAATAACACACAATACACCACTAACACACAATACACCAATAACACACAATACACCAATAACACACAATACACCACTAACACACAATACACCAATAACACACACAATACACCACTAACACACAATACACCAATAACACACACTACACCAATAACACACAATACACCACTAACACACAATACACCAATAACACACACAATACACCACTAACACACAATACACCAATAACACACACTACACCAATAATACACAATACACCAATAATACACAATACACCAATAATACACACAATACACCAATAATACACAATACACCAATAATACACACACTACACCAATAACACACACACTACACCAATAATACACTATACACCACTAATACACACTATACACCAATAACACACAATACACCAATAATACACAATACACCAATAACACACAATACACCAATAACACACAATACACCAATAACACACACAATACACCAATAATACACACTACACCAATAATACACAATACACCAATAATACACACACTACACCAATAATACACAATACACCAATAACACACAATACACCAATAACACACACAATACACCAATAACACACAATACACCAATAATACACACACACCAATAACACACAATACACCAATAACACACACAATACACCAATAACACACAATACACCAATAACACACACAATACACCAATAATACACACAATAATAATATTAATAATACACCAAAGAATAATAATAACACAACTTAATAAATAATAATAACACACCTAATAACAATAATAATAATACAATTAATAATAATAATAATTATACCTAATAATTAATAATAATACAATTAATAATAATACAATATTATCACTAATAATAATAAGCATATAACTAATAACAATAATAATAATAATCAATAATAATAACATAATCTAATAAATAATAATAATAATAATCTATAATAATACAATAATAAATAATAATAATAATAATACAATTAAATAATAATAATAATAATACACCAATAATAATAATACACCAATAACACAATACACCAATAATACACACAATAATACCAATAAATAAATATGCTCAATAAATAATAATACAACAATAATACACAATACACCACAATAATAATAATACAATAATAATAATACACAATACACCAATAAATAATAACACACAATAACACACAATACACCAATATATAAAACACCACACACCAATAATACACAATACACCAATAAATAATAATAATACAATTAATAATAACACATTAATAATACAATAATAACCAACACACAATACACCAATAATACACAATACACCAATAATCAATAATACACAATACACTAATAATACACTATACACCAATAATACATAATACACCAATAATACACAATACACCAATAATACACTATACACCAATAATACACAATACACCAATAATACACACTACACCAATTAATAATACACAATACACCAATAATACACAATACACCAATAATACAATATACACCAATAACACACAAATACACTTTAATAATACACTATACACCAATAATACACAAACATAACTAATAATAACAAATACACCAATAATAAATACAAATACTACTAGCCACACCAATAAACACATTACACTAATATAATAATAATATAATTAACACCAATAATAAACACTAATTAATAATTAATAATAATACAATTAACATTAATAATAATAATACATAATTAATAAATAATACATAATACACCAATAATTAATAATAATAATACAATTAATAATAATAATACAATTAATAATTACACACACCTTAATATTATAATAAATATAATTAATAATATTAACACTAATAACACACTATATAATAATAACAATTAATAATACACTAATAACACACAACAATAATAACTAATACAATAATAACTATATTAATTAACACCAATAACACATAATACATTAATAATAATAATAATACAATTAACATACACATAATTAATAATAATAATACACCAATAACACACTACAATTAATAATTAACAATACAATTAATAACACACAATACATAATTAAACACATAATACACCAATAACACAATAATACAATTCATAATCATAATACAATTAATACCAATAATATAACTAATAATACACATAATAATATAATAATAATAAATTAATAACACACAACCAATTAATACACAATAATATAATACACCAATAACACACAATACACCACTTCAATAATTAAAATACAATTAATTAATAATAATAACCAATAATACACTATACATAAATAATACAATTAATAATACATAATACACACAATTAATAAATAATAACACACAATTATTATTAATAACACACTAATAATTATTAATAATCAACAACATTAATTTAATACACTAATAATAATAATACACAATACATTAATAATAGTTAATAATATTAATTAATAATAATAATAACCAATAATAATAATAATAATACCTAATAACAATAACAATAATTAATAATAATATTAATTAATAATATTAATTAATAATATTAATAATAATAAATAATAACTAATAATACACAATAATAACAATTAAATAATAATAATAATATTAATAATAATTAATAATAATCAATACATAATAATTAATATTACACCAATACAAATAATAACACCAATATTATAATTAATAATTAATAATAATATAATAATAATTAATATTAATAATAATACAATTAATAATAATACTATACACTAATAATATTAATAATATAATTATTAATAATAATATTATATAATACAATTAATATTAATACACTAATACACCAATAATATTAAATAACAATAATTAATAATATTAATAATACACCAATAATTACACAATAATACACTAATAATATATACTAATACACTAATAACACATAATAATTAATAATATTAATACACTAATAATATTATACACTAATAATACATAATACATATTAATATACATTAATAATAATAATAATATACTAATAATAATAATAATACACCAATAACACACAATACAATTTAAATAATATTATTAATATTATATAAATATAATTACATAATAATACACATGAACACACACACACATAATAAATTAACACACACACACACACACACACACCAATAACACATTAACACACACACACACACACACATAAATACATAACACAAAGTAATACATTAACACACACACACACACACATAACACATAATAACACAATTAATACACACACACATAAATTAATAACAACACACATTAATAACACACTAATACACATAACACATAATACATTAACATACATAACACACACACACAATACACATAATACAATTAACACACACACACACACATTAACACACAATACAATTAACACATAACACACACACACACACACACATACACAACACATTAATAATAATAATACACACACACACATAATAATTGTAATAATGTTACATAACACACACACACATAATACACCAATAACACACACACACAATAATACACACACTACACACAATAATAATAATAATACACGTTAATATTACACACACATAATACACAATACACACACACACACACAATGAATAACACATAAACACATTAACATTGAATACATACACACATAATAATACACACACAACACATATTAATAATACACAACACACACACA
>NW_027037039.1:0-17089 GCF_034236695.1 Oncorhynchus nerka
GAGAGACGGAGGACCCTGTATAAGATCCAGGAACAGGGAGAGAAGAGGAGAGACCCCGTATAAGATCCAGGAACAGGAGAGAGAAGGGGAGACCCTTGTATAAGATCCCGGGAACCAGGAAGAGAGAAGGAGAGACCCCTAGCACAAGATCCAGGAACAGAGGAGAGAGAAGGGGAGACCCCTGCTTATAAGATCCAGGAACAGGGAGAGAAGGGAGGACCCTGTATAAGATCCAGGAACAGGGAGGGAGAAGGGAGACCCTGTATAAGATCCAGGAACAGGGAGGGAGAAGGGGAGACCCCTGTATAAGATCCAGGAACAGGGAGAGAGAAGGAGACCCTGTATAAGATCCAGGAACAGGGAGAGAAAGGGAAGACCCCTGTATAAGATCCAGGAACAGGGAGAGAAGGGAAGAAAGTGTAGTTACAAGGCTGAGACTGGGACACACAAGGCTGAGACTGGGACACACAAGGCTGGGGCTAGGACACACAAGGCTGAGACTGGGACACACAAGGCTGAGACTGGGACACACAAGGCTGAGACTAGGACACAAGGCTGAGACTAGGACACACAAGAAGCTGAGAGACTGGACACACAAGGCTGACACTGGGACACACAAGGCGAGACTGGGACACACAAGGCTGAGGTGGGACACACACAAAGGCTGAGACTGGGAAAGACAAAGGCTGAACTTGGGACACACAAAGAGCTGAGACTGGGACACACAAGGCTGAGACTGGACACACAAGGCTGAGACTGGGACACACAAGGTTGAGACTGGGACGCACAAGGCTGAGACTGGGGCTGAGACTGGGACGCACAAGGCTGAGACTGGGACGCACAAGGCTGAGCCTGAGACACACAAGGCTCAATAGTACGTGAAAGTGGTGGTGAACCATCTGGCTGGGAGAGTGTGATCAGTGTCAGGATGAGATGGGAGACAGTGAACACGTTCTATTTCAGTGCCAGAAATATGTGAGAGAAAGGGATAATTTTTAGATTTAAGAAGTAATGGCTTGAAGAGCCAGGATTAAGTGGAACTGGGGAAATATCAGGAAAGTAGTATTTAATTATGTATTTCGTTTTCTTAGTTTAGGAGACCAGATTATTGGGTAGGATTTAGACCTTCACTGTCTCTGGTCACACTCCAGTCCAGTTGGTAGCAGTAATGCCACCCTTAAAAAGTTGGTTGCCAAACGCCATATAAAATCCACAGAAGGAGAAGGAGGAGGAAGAGGTGTCTTACTTTGCATGCTGATCCTTGGCCCACAGATGAGTGAAAGACACAAGAAAGGCAAATGGAGCTCCCATTTCTTTTACACATTTTTTTTGCTGGTATGTGACTGTGACAGTCCCATTAGGTCTGAAAGTCACGAGTTCAGGTGATGTGACAGTCCCATTAGGTCTGAAAGTCACGAGTTCAGGGGTGATGTGACAGTCCCATTAGGTCTGAAAGTCACGAGTTCAGGGTGATGTGACAGTCCCATTAGGGTCTGAAAGTCACGACATTCCCATTAGGTCTGACAGTCACGGGTTCAGGTGATGTGACAGTCCCATTAGGTCTGAAAGTCACGAGTTCAGGGTGATGTGACAGTCCCATTAGGTCTGTCAAAGTCACTGAAAGAGTTCAGGGTGATGTGACAGTCCCATTAGGTCTGAAAAAGTTCAGGGTGATGTGACAGTCCCATTAGGTCTGAAAGTCACGAGTTCAGGGTGATGTGACAGTCCCATTAGGTCTGGAAAGTCAGTTCAGGGTGATGTGACAGTCCCATTAGGTCTTCAGGAGTTCAGGTGATGTGACAGTCCCATTAGGTCTGAAAGTCACAGCCTGTCACGAGTTCAGGGTGATGTGACAGTCCCATTAGGTCTGAAAGTCACGAGTTCAGGTGATGTGACAGTCCCATTAGGTCTGAAAGTCACGAGTTCAGGGTGATGTGACAGTCCCATTAGGTCTGAAAAAGTCACGAGTTCAGGGTGATGTGACAGTCCCATTAGGTCTGAAAGTCACGAGTTCAGGGTGATGTGACAGTCCCATTAGGTCTGAAAGTCACGGAGTTCAGGGTCCTGAGGTGAAGAAGCCTGTAGGTTGTTTGTTGTTGCGATCTGGTCGCGATCTGGTCGCATCCGCTGGTCTGCTGGTCTGCAGGTTGTATAACTTTTCATTACATTTCATTACATTTCATTATAGTACAACGGTCTGATTTGTCTAATCTTGTGTTTCCTCTTAGCTTCTTTCATAGTAAATGAATTAGCCATCAAAATAAATTGCGTAATTATAGAAGTATTTAGGTAAATCTCCCTATCTGTCGTCTCTATCTGTCCAACACGTTCACCGTCTACCGTAGCACTGTAAGTAACTATCACACTCAACTGAACGACTTGATTAGTGTAGTGTTAGCTAGCTACATAGCTAGCTACATAGTTGTCTTTGCTGTCTTCGTATCCAAGATAATTGTGTAGCTTAGAGTGTGGAGTCTTAGAGTGATAATTGCGTTATTATCGTATTTCGTAAGCCCTCCTATCTGCCTAGCAGCTAGCCAGCTAGCTTGTCGTTTCACCGGCTACCGTAGCACTGTAGTAACTATCACACTCAACTGAACGACTTGATTAGTGTGTTAGCTAGCTACATAGCTGCTACATAGTTGTCTTTGCTGTCTTCGTATTCCAAGAATAATTGTGTAGCTTGAGTGGGAGTCTTAGAGTGATAATTGCGTTATTATCGTATTTCGTCGCCCTCCTATCTGCCTAGCAGCTAGCCAGCTAGCATACGTTCCGGCTACCGTAGCACTGTAGTAACTATCACACTCAACTGAACGACTTGATTAGTGTAGTATTAGATAGCTACATAGTTGTCTTTGCTGTCTTCGTATCCAAGATAATTGTGTAGTTTAGAGTGTGTAGTCTTAGAGTGATTATCTTAATTCACCGAGGTTAGCTAGCCAGCTATTTTTGTCGTCCTTAACGTAGGAGACACTCCTAGCTAGCCAATAGCCAGCCAACGTCTACTGAATAGAACTTTCGCATTCCGGTCGCATTCCGCGTCGCTCCACAGGTAGTATCACTTTTTCATTTCATTTCATTACAGTCCCAACGGTGTGATTTGTTTGATCGTAGCTAGCTACATAGCTAGCTACGTCTTTGTTTCAAAGATAATTGTGTAGTCTAGAGCGATTTTCTAGGTTAGCTAGCCAGCTATTGTCGTTCTCCTAACGCAGCGTAACGTAACCAACACTGCTAGCTAGCCAGCTGGCTCGATAAGCAGCATTGTAGAAACTTCACACTCAGCGGTGCGACTTGATTGGGGTAGTGTCAACAACGCAGCTAGCCTACCCCAGCAGTACTCTATCATTTTTAATCATTTTAGTCAATTAGATTCTTGCTATGTAAGCAACTTTCTGAACATTCGAGACGTGTAGTCCACTTGTCATTCAATCTCCTCTGCATTAGCGTAGCCTCTTCTCTAGCCTGTCAACTATGTGTCTGTCTATCCCTGTTCTCTCCTCTCTGCACAGACCATACAAACGCTCCACACCGCATGGCGCAGCCACCTAATCTGGTGGTCCCGCGCGCCGACCCACGTGGAGTTCAGGTCTCCGGTAGCCTCTGGAACTGCCGATCTGCGGCCCAACAAGGCAGAGTTCATCTCAGCCTATGCCTCCCTCCCAGTCCCTCGACTTCTTGGCTCTGACGGAAACATGGATCACCACAGACAACACCGCTACTCCTACTGCTCTCTCTTCGTCCGCCCACGTGCTCTCGCACACCCGAGAGCTTCTGGTCAGCGGGAGTGGTGGCACCGGGATCCTCATCTCTCCCAAGTGGTCATTCTCTCTTTCTCCCCTTACCCATCTGTCTATCGCCTCCTTTGAATTCCATGCTGTCACAGTTACCAGCCCTTTCAAGCTTAACATCCTTATCATTTATCGCCCTCCAGGTTCCCTCGGAGAGTTCATCCAATGAGCTTGATGCCTTGACCAGCTCCTTTCCTGAGGACGGCTCCTCTCACAGTTCTGGGCGACTTTAACCTCCCACGTCTACCTTTGACTCATTCCTCTCTCTGCCTCCTTCTTTCACTCCTCTCCTCTTTTGACCTCACCCTCTCACCTTCCCCCTACTCACAAGGCAGGCAATACGCTCGACCTCATCTTTACTAGATGCTGTTCCTCCACTAACCTCATTGCAACTCCCCTCAAGTCTCCGACCACTACCTTGTATCCTTTTCCCTCTCCCGCTCTCATCCAGCACACTTCCCCACTGCCCCTACTCGGATGGTATCGCGCCGTCCCAACCTTCGCTCTCTCTCCCCTTTCTACTCTCTCCTCTTCCATCCTATCATCTCTTCCCTCTGCTCAAACCTTCTCCAACCTATCTCCTGATTCTGCCTCCTCAACCCTCCTCTCCTCCCCTTTCTGCATCCTTTGACTCTCTATGTCCACTATCCTCCAGGCCAGCTCGGTCCTCCCTCCCGCTCCGTGGCTCGGCTTGACTCATTGCGAGCTCACAGAACAGGGCTCCGGGCAGCCCGAGCGGAAATGGAGGAAAACTCGCCTCCCTGCGGACCTGGCATCCTTTCACTCCCTCCTCTCTACATTTTCCTCCTCTGTCTCTGCTGCTAAAGCCACTTTCTACCACTCTAAATTCCAAGCATCTGCCTCTAACCTAGGAAGCTCTTTGCCACCTTCTCCTCCCTCTTGAATCCTCCTCCCCCCCCCCCTCCTCCCTCTCTGCAGATGACTTCGTCAACCATTTTGAAAAGAAGGTCGACGACATCCGATCCTCGTTGCTAAGTCAAACGACACCGCTAGTTCTGCTCACACTGCCCTACCTGTGCTCTGACCTCTTTCTCCCCTCTCTCTCCAGATGACATCTCGCGTCTTGTGACCCGGCCGTAACAACCTGCCCGCTTGACCCTATCCCCTCCTCTCTTCTCCAGACCATCTCGGTGACCTTCTCCCTTCTCACCTCGCTCATCAACTCATCCCTGACCGCTGACAGCTACGTCCCTCCGTCTTCAAAGAGGAAGCGAGAGTTGCACCCCTTCTGAAAAAACCTACACTCGATCCCTCCCGATGTCAACAACTACGAGACCAGTATCCCTTCTTTCTTTTCTCTCCAAAACTCTTGAACGTGCCGTCATGTGGCTACTCGCTATCTCTGTCAGAATGACCTTCTTGATCCAAATCAGTCAGGTTTCAAGACTAGTCATTCCAACTGAGACTGCTCTTCTCTGTATCACGGGACTCGCTGCTAAAGCTATCTCTCTCCTCGCTCCTTCCTAGACCTACTTGGTACCTTCGATGCTGTGAGTATCAGATCCTCCTCTCCACCTCTCCGAGTTGAAGAAGCTCTCAGGCGGCCAAACTGGTTGAAGTCACCACACGGCAGGTGAAACACTACCAGGTGGTGGCAGAGTCAAAATCTCCACTCACCACGTGCTCTCACCACTGGTGTCCACCCCAGGCTCTGTTCCCTGACCTCTCCCCTATTCTAGCTATACACCAAGTCATGGCTCTGTCATAACCTCACATGGTCTCTCCTATCATTGCTATGCAGACGACACACAATTAATCTTCTCCTTTCCCCCTTCTGACGACCAGGTGGCGAATCGCATCTCTGCATGTCTGGCAGACATATCAGTGTGGATGACGGATCATCACCTCAAGCTGAACCTCGGCAAGACGGAGCTGCTCTTCCTCCCGGGAGAAGGACTGCCCGTTCCATGATCTCGCCATCACGGTTGACAACTCCATTGTGTCCTCGTCCCAGAGCGCTAAGAACCTTGGCGTGATCCTGGACAACACCCTGTCGTTCTCAAATAACATCAAGGCGGTGGCCCGTTCCTGTAGGTTCATGCTCTACAACATCCGCAGAGTACGACCCTGCCTCACACAGGAAGCGGCGCAGGTCCTAATCCAGGCACTTGTCATCTCCCGTCTGGATTACTGCAACTCGCTGTTGGCTGGGCTCCCTGCCTGTGCCATTAAACCCCTACAACTCATCCAGAACGCCGCAGCTGATCTGGTGTTCCAACCTTCCCAAGTTCTCTCCGTCACCCAGCTCCGCTCCGCTCTCTCCACTGGCTTCCAGTTGGAAAACAACATCCACCTTCTAGACCATGGTAGCACACTCTGGGCCTGTGAGAGCGGCTTTTCCTCCTCCAGAGCTCTGATCAGGCCCTACACCCAAACAAGGGCTTTCGTTCATCACACACTCACAACCTGCTTTCAACTCCTACTGCTGAGGAGAGTATGATTTCGCAGCTCAGCTGATCCAAAGGCTTGTTCGCTGCTCAGCTGGTGGAACAGGGCTCCTCTGGCCTTAAGGACATGGAGTCAATCACTACCTTCGGAGACCTGAAACCCCTCTTTAAGGAATACCTGGATAGGGATAAAAGTAATCCTTCTCCCCTCCCCCTTAAAAGACCTGATGCACTATTGCTTAAATAAGTGGCTGTTCCACTGGATGTCATGGTGAAAGCACCAATTTGTAAGTCGCTCTGGATAAGGCGTCTGCTAAATGACTTAAATGTAAATGTGATGTGACAGTCCCATTAGGTCAGAAGTCCACGAGTTCAGGGTGATGTGACAGTCCCCGTGGGTCTGAGCCTGTCACGAGTTCAGGGTGATGTGACAGTCCCATTAGGTCTGAAAGTCACGAATTCAGGGTGATGTGACAGTCCCATTAGTCTGAAAGTCAGCCTGAGTTCAGGGTGATGTGACAGTCCCATTAGGTCTGAAAGTCACGAGTTCAGGGTGATGTGACAGTCCCATTAGGTCTGAAAGTCACGAGTTCAGGGTGATGTGACAGTCCCATTAGGTCTGAAAGTCACGAGTTCAGGGTGATGTGACAGTCCCATTAGGTCTGAAAGTCACGAGTTCAGGGTGATGTGACAGTCCCATTAGGTCTGAAATCACGAGTTCAGGGTGATGTGACAGTCCCATTAGGTCTGAAAGTCACGAGTTCAGGGTGATGTGACAGTCCCATTAAGTCTGAAAGTCACGAGGTTCAGGGTGATGTGACAGTCCCATTAGGTCTGAAAGTCCGAATTCAGGGTGATGTGACAGTCCCATTAGGTCTGAAAGTCACGAGTTCAGGGTGATGTGACAGTCCCATTAGGTCTGAAAGTCACGAGTTCAGGGTGATGTGACAGTCCCATTAGGTCTGAAAGTCACGAGTTCAGGGTGATGTGACAGTCCCATTAGGTCTGAAAGTCACGAGTTCAGGGGTGATGTGACAGTCCCATTAGGTCTGAAAGTCACGAGTTCAGGGGTGATGTGACAGTCCCATTAGGTCTGAAAGTCGCCTGTATCAATTCAGGGTGATGTGACAGTCCCGTAGGTCTGAAAGTCACAAGTTCAGGGTGATGTGACAGTCCCATTGAGGTCTGAAAGTGCGAGTTCAGGGTGATGTGACAGTCCCATTAGGTCTGAAAGTCACGAGTTCAGGGTGATGTGACAGTCCCAGCCAGAATCTGAAAGTCACAGCCTTCAGGGTTCAGGGTGACAGTCCTTTAGGTCTGGAAAGTCACGGGGACATCATATGTGACAGGGACATCTTAATCACCGCCTGGCGTTTGATTTCCCATTAGTTTGACAAGAGAACATCTAAGATATTGTTACTAAACCATTACAGTGAAACACATGATCAAAATCACATTACTTGATTGGTGTGACATCATAAGGGCATAGGCGAGACCCAGACCCAGACACTTAGGCCAGATAGCGGAGACAAGAGAACCCAGACCCAGACACGCCGGGCCCAGATCAAAAAATCACATTACCCAGACGGCATCACTTAAGAGGAGGCAGACCCAGACCCAGACACGGAGCCCACGGGGAGGCAGACCCAGACCCAGACACGGGAGGCAGGGCCAGACCCAGACCAGGAGAGCATACCCAGACACGGGGACAGATCGGGCCCGAGCCCAGATCCAGTCCAGACCCAGACCCGGGAGGCAGACCCAGAGCCCAGACACAGGAGGCAGCGGGCCGGACACGGCCCGGGCCAGTCCAGTCCCAGGCACAGACCCAGACACAGACACAGACCCAGACACAGGCCCAGACACGGGGAGGGAGACCCAGAATGGTCTCAGAATGGTCAGAGCAGGCAGAATGGTCAGGCAGGCTCGAGGTCAGGGCAGGCAGAATGGTCAGGCAGGCTCGAGGTCAGGGCAGGCAGAATGGTTAGGCAGGCTCGAGGTCAGGGGCAGGCAGAATGGACAGGCAGGCTCGAGGTCCAGGGCAGGCAGGCTCGAGGGCAGGGCAGGCGGGAATGAGCAGGCAGGCTCGAGGTCAGGGCAGGCAGAATGGGAAGGCAGGCTCGAGGTCGGGGCAGGCAGGCTGGTCAGGCGGGCTCGAGGGCAGGGCAGGCAGAATGGGCAGGCAGGCTCGAGGTCAGGGGCAGCCTCGAGGGCAGGGCAGGCAGAGCGGTCAGGCAGGCTCGAGGCAGGGCGAGCGGGAGAATGGTCAGGCAGGCAGAATGGTCAGGCAGGCTCGAGGCAGGGCAGACGGAATGGTCAGGCAGGCAGAATGGTCAGGCAGGCTCGAGGGCAGGGCAGGCAGAATGGTCAGGCAGGCAGAATGGTCAGGCAGGCTCGAGGGCAGGGCAGGGCAGGCAGAATGGTCAGGCAGGCAGAATGGTCAGGCAGGCTCGAGGGCAGGGCAGGCAAAGCGGTCAGGCAGGCTCAAGTTCAGGGCAGGCAGAATGGTCAGGCAGGCAGAATGGGAAGGCAGGCTCGAGGGCAGGGCAGGCAGAATGGTCAGGCAGGCAGAATGGTCAGGCAGGCTCGAGGGCAGGGCAGCCAGAATGGTCAGGCAGGCTCGAGGGCAGGGCAGGCAGAATGGTCAGGGCAGGCAGAATGGTCAGGCAGGCTCGAGGGCAGGGCAGGCAGAATGGTCAGGCAGGCTCAAGGGCAGGGCAGGCAGAATGGTCAGGGCAGGCAGAATGGTCAGGGCAGGCAGAATGGGAAGGCAGGCTCGAGGGTCAGGGCAGGCAGAATGGTCAGGGCAGGCAGGATGGTCAGGCAGGCAGAATGGTCAGGGCAGGCAGAATGGGAAGGCAGGCTCGAGGTCAGGGCAGGCAGAATGGTCAGGCAGGCTCGAAGGCAGGGCAGGCAGAACGGTCAGGCAGGCTCGAGGTCAGGGCAGGCAGAATGGTCAGGCAGGCAGAATGGGAAGGCAGGCTCGAGGGCAGGGCAGGCAGAATGGTCAGGCAGGCAGAATGGTCAGGCAGGCTCTAGGGCAGGGCAGGCAGAATGGTCAGGCAGGCAGAATGGTCAGGCAGGCTCGAGGGCAGGGCAGCCAGAATGGTCAGGCAGGCTCGAGGGCAGGGCAGGCAGAATGGTCAGGCAGGCAGAATGGTCAGGCAGGCTCGAGGGCAGGGCAGGGCAGGCAGAATGGTCAGGCAGGCAGAATGGTCAGGCAGGCTCGAGGGCAGGGCAGGCAGAATGGTCAGGCAGGCTCGAGGGCAGGGCAGGGCAGGGCAGGCAGAATGGTCAGGCAGGCAGAATGGTGAGGCAGGCTTGAGGGCAGGGCAGGGCAGGCAGAATGGTCAGGCAGGCAGAATGGTCAGGCAGGCTCGAGGGCAGGGCAGGCAGAATGGTCAGGCAGGCTCAAGGGCAGGGCAGGCAGAATGGTCAGGGCAGGCAGGCAGAATGGTCAGGGCAGGCAGAATGGGAAGGCAGGCTCGAGGTCAGGGCAGGCAGAATGGTCAGGTCAGGCAGGCAGAATGGTCAGGGCAGGCAGAATGGGAGGGCAGGCTCGAGGTCAGGGCAGGCAGGAATGGTCAGGGCAGGCAGGATGGTCAGGCAGGCAGAATGGGGAAGGCAGGCTCGAGGTCAGGGGGCAGGTACAGAGTCCAGAAAACAGGCAAGGGTCAAAAAACAGGGAGGACTATTAAAAGAGAATAGAAGCAGGAGTACGGAAAACATACGGGTTAACATACAGGTTGACTTGAAAAACATGCAAGACGAACTGGCACAGAGAGACAGGACACACAGGGGATAATAAGTGACACCTGGAGGGGTGGAGACAATCACAAGACAGGTGAAACAGATCAGGGTGTGACGTCATAGAGGGTGGCAGAGCTTTAAACAGGAAGCTCACCCCATGGTTAGATCAGTGACAGAAGATCAACTCTTTGTTTGTGTGACGTTAAGGTTATAAAATATAGTTGGAGGAGCTATAGTGGAAGGAGCTATAGTGGGAAGGAGCTATAGTGGGAGGAGCTATAGTGGGAGGAGCTATAGTGGGACAAAGGGAGCTATAGTGGAGGGGAGCTATAGTGAAGGAGCTATAGTGGAAGGAGCTATAGTGGAAGGGCTATAGTGGGAGGAGCTATAGTGGACAAAAAGGAGCCATAGTGGGAAGAGCTGTAGTGGGAGAGCTATAGTGAAGGACAACAGGAGGAGCTATAGTGGGAGGAGCTTTTGTGGGAGGAGCTATGTAGTAAGGACAACAGGAGGAGGTAGTGGGATTTTTTAGCTTTATTAGCTAGGTTAGACCAAATTATTTTACAATGAGCTGTAGTGGGTTAACTGCTTTGTTAGTGGGAGGAGATTTTTACATTGTTAGGAGGAGCTATAGTGGGACAACACGGAGGGTTTCATAGTGAGGAGCTTTGTGGGGAGGAGCTATAGTGGGACAACACGTTCCCCTGAACAAGGCTTTATATATTTCCCTGAACAAGGCGGTTAACCCACTGTTCCTACGTCATTGTAGAAATAATTTGTTTCTTAATGACTTGCCTATTAAATAAAAACAGTGGTTTTACTCAGTGTTCCTGTATTTTGTTCAGGGGACAGAATGAATCTGTATGGTTATTGGTTGGCAGGTAGGCTCTCTGAAGTTATAGACCTCAATAGACCCAGGCCAGTAACCAGAAGGTTGCTACGGATTCAAATCAAAACAACTGACAAGCGCCCAAAAAACTCATCTCTTACAGTCTCATTTCAGCCCCCTCATCTCTTACAGTCTCATTTCAGCCCAAAACAACTCAGTTAACCCATTTCCCCAAAACAACTCATCTCTTAAGTCTCATTTCCCCTGAACAAGGCAGTCTCATTTCACCCACTGTTCTTAGGTCGTCATTTAGCCCAAAAAACTAATTTACAGTTTCATTTCAGCCCAAAACAACGACTTGCGTAGTTCAGCCCAAAAAAACGGGAAGCTTTGGTTTTGCCCAAAACAACTCATCTCTACAGTTCCTGTATTTATGTATTTATAGGGACAGTCTCATTTGAAACAACTCATGGTTACAGTCTCATGTGGAATCTTTACAGTCTCATACCCAAAACAACCTCTCTGAAGTCTCATTTCAGACCTCAAAGACAACCATCCTTATAGTCTCATTTGCCCAAAACAATCATCTGGGAGTCTCATTTCAGCCCAAACGGATTAACCAACATTTCCCCAAAACAACTCATCTCTTACAGTCTCATTTCAGCCCAAAACAACTCATCTCTTACAGTCTCATTTCAGCCCAAAACAACTCATCTCTTACAGTCTCATTTCAGCCCAAAACAACTCATCTCTTACAGTCTCATTTCAGCCCAAAACAACTCATCTCTTACAGTCTCATTTCAGCCCCCCAAAAAATGTATCTTGTTGTTTTGGAAAAGGAAGGAAGCTCCCTTATGGATCAGCGAATTGGCAAACACTGTTCACTTTGATATTAGATATATTCTGAACAATAAATGATCAACATTTGATCAAATCTGGCAGCCTTTCCTCTCCTACTTGGACGAGTCGGCGCTGTAAATTTGTACATTTTAACGCACTATCAATTGTAATATTTTAATCTACCTTTGGGCAGCATAAAGGGCCCTGTCACTCGAGTGGGGGGTGTATACCTATACACCATTATTGTGTGTTTGAACAAAAGATATGACAGTGATGCAACATCCATGTAAATGTGCTGGGGTTAGCCAGAAGATCATTTACACCCATAGTCCCTGGGCATTTAAGGGCTATTAACACAGCCACTACGCAAATACAAATAGTCACTAAAAACCATGCAAACCTGTTCCTAATAACAGCATGAAGGAACGTGAGAAAACCACAGATAACTAATGCCTACAGGTTTGGATGGATCTGAGCCATGTTTTCTATTGAAATGTAAAAGTGTCGTAATCAGTGCAGTTTCTCAAGTCCATGGGCAGAGTATTCCAGTTTATCACGGCTCTTACTGAGAGGAGTGATTGTCCCAGTTTATAGTGGGGAAAAGGGACAACGCAGTCCCCTCTAGTTACTGCCCTTGTTGTCCTGAGGGGCTTTCTTCAGCATGATATGCCGGCATAGAGGTGGGAGGAGCAAGGCCATGCAGGATCTTAAAGACAAGGCTTAAATCTGTCCAGACTGAATCAATGATGTTTGTAAATGATGTGACAATGGTGCTAACTGTTTGGTTTGTTATGTAAAAAGTGTTTGTATAGCGATTCAATAGGTTTCTGAATGGTAGCTCCTACTAGTGACCAGCATGTGATGCTATAACTCAGATGGGAGAACATCATAGCATACCTACATAGTTTGTGGCCTCCAGAGGAAGGAAGGTCTTGTAAACTGAAGCTTAATCCAAAACATGACTGTGTTAACCACCACCACCATCACCTGTTCCTTAAATATGAAGCTGGGAGTCCAAAACGATGCCAAGATATTGAAGTTAGACACAACTTTGGAGTTTCTCCCCATGGACCGGAAACGACTCGTTGGGTAGAATCAATGGTTTTCTTACAGAAGTACATCCAAACAGTCTTGTGAATATTTAAATGCAATGTAAGAATCAGACAACCATGTAGAGACATAACCATAGCTTCAGTTAACTTGTTAACAGCATGTTGTCTGTTTTTTGACAGGACATACAGGACTGTATCGTCTGCATACATCTGCATGTCATCTTGTGGGAGATCATTTATATAGATGGCGAACAGAAGAGGGCCTAATATTGACCCTTGTGGGACGCCAATGTTAAAGTAGAGCGAGTCCCACACCCAGGCGAACCCTTGGCTTCTGTTTGTCAGATGGGAATACATTCAACTCGTGTCTTCAGTGGACACATTACGGAGGATAGTTTGACAGGAGGACCTTGATTCAGAGTATCAAAGTACAGTTTTTTAAAGAGTTGTTAGTTCTTGAAACCACATTCCATTTGATGTATGGAGTTGCCCTGTCTGAGGCGATCAGTCAGCTGGTCAGCCATCCATCTCATGAATATGATATCAACATTATTTTTTTTTGTGATTAGAAAACATCTTGAGGGATTTTTAGAAATGTATCCTGTGTTGGGCTAATATGTTGGATAGATGTCTGAAGAGGTTACAGAAGACAGAAACACAAAAAGGGGTCCCACTTATTGAGAATTCACCCTGCTGCTGGCCACAGGAGGCTGCTGAGGGAGGACGGCTCATAATAATGGGATGGAACAGAGCAATGGGAATGGCATCAAACACCTGGAAACCATGGAAACTATGGTTGCTTCGCCAGTTAGCTTTAGGGGTGCGTTTGTAAATTCACTCTGGAGTGCCAGCTGCGCCTGTGTGTGTGTTTGTAAATTCACTCTGGAGTGCCAGCGTGCGCCTGTGTGTTTGTAAATTCACTTCTGAGTGCCAGCGTGCGCTCTGTGTGTTTGTAAATTTACTCTGGAGTGCCAGCGTGCGCTCTGTGTTTGTAAATTTACTCTGGAGTGCCAGCGTGCGCCTGTGTGTTTGTAAATTCAGAGCATTGTGAGATTGTTGTTTGTAAATTCAGAGTGACACTGACGCTCTGGCCGAGGAGCAGGGGCTGATCCGAGCGTTCTGACCTCAACGGCAGTCAAGTACTTTAACGCTAAGTAAGCTAGCTTGCTAGTTACTTCCAGATATGAATGAGAAAACACTGACCATTTTATTCTCCCTAGTTACTTCCAGATATGAATGAGAAAACACCTCATTCTGACCATTTTATTCTCCCTAGCAGAGCTGGTTAGGCTGTTGTCATGTTATCCAGAGCGTTGCTGACTAACTGCTGCTGACTAACTGCTGCTGACTAACTGCTGCTGACTAACTGCTGCTGACTAACTGCTGCTGACTAACTGCTGCTGACTAACTGCTGCTGACTAACTGTTGCTGACTAACTGTTGCTGACTAACTGCTGCTGACTAACTGTTGCTGACTAACTGCTGCTGACTAACTGCTGCTGACTAACTGTTGCTGACTAACTGCTGCTGACTAACTGTTGACTAACTGCTGCTGACTAACTGTTGCTGACTAACTGCTGCTGACTAACTGCTGCTGACTAACTGCTGCTGACTAACTGCTGCTGACTAACTGTTGCTGACTAACTGTTGCTGACTAACTGTTGCTGACTAACTGCTGCTGACTAACTGCTGCTGACTAACTGTTGCTGACTAACTGTTGCTGACTAACTGCTGCTGACTAACTGTTGCTGACTAACCGCTGCCGACTAACTGTGCTAATGATGTTTTTTGCCGACGCTTACTGACAGCGTCTTATTCAACGGGTGTTGAGCAGCTAGTAAATTCATCAGTTATTCTGCGCTCTGGCACGTAAATTCATCAGTTATTCTGCGCTCTGGCACTCAGAGAGCGCTCTGAAATCTGAGTAGATAGCCAGAGTGAATTTACGAACACACCCGAATTGGTATGATGTCTAGCTAGTAATTTGTTAAGCTAGCAAGAGGTTGCATAGCAATAGCATCAACATCCGGGAGACAGGCGAAGAGCTAGTACGCTCAACTGAAAGGATACCGTTTGTTTACAGTATACTAAAATGAACTAATAGTATGTAACAGTATGTAGTATATACTCATTAAGTATGTAGTGTACAGTATGTTAGTATGGGTATTCGAACACAGCTCATGTGTTTGATACCATTCCCCTAATTCCTCTCCAGTCATCACCACAAGCTCATTCTCCCCAATTAAGGTGCCACCAACCTCCTGTGATTTTTTATTTTTTATTTATTTCACCTTTATTTAACCAGGTAGGCTAGTTGAGAACAGGTTCTCATTTGCAACTGCGACCTGGCCAAGATAAAGCATAGCAGTGTGAACAGACAACACAGAGTTACACATGGAGTAAACAATTAACAAGTCAATAACACAGTAGAGAAAAAAGGGGAGTCTATATACAATGTGTGCAAAAGGCATGAGGAGGTAGGCGAATAATTACAATATTGCAGATTAACACTGGAGTGATAAATGATCAGATGATCATGTACAGGTAGAGATATTGGTGTGCAAAAGAGCAGAAAAGTAAATAAATAAAAACTGGGGATGAGGTAGGTGGAAATGGGTGGGCTATTTACCAATAGATTATGTACAGCTGCAGCGATCGGTTAGTTGCTCAGATAGCTGATGTTTGAAGTTGGTGAGGGAGATAAAAGTCTCCAACTTCAGCGATTTTTGCAATTCGTTCCAGTCACAGGCAGCAGAGTACTGGAACGAAAGGCGGCCGAATGAGGTGTTGGCTTTAGGGATGATCAATGAGATACACCTGCTGGAGCGCGTGCTACGGATGGGTGTTGCCATCGTGACCAGTGAGCTGAGATAAGGCGGAGCTTTGCCTAGCATGGCCTTGTAGATGACCTGGAGCCAGTGGGTCTGGCGACGAATATGTAGCGAGGGCCAGCCGACTAGAGCATACAAGTCGCAGTGGTGGGTAGTATAAGGTGCTTTAGTGACAAAACGGATGGCACTGTGATAAACTGCATCCAGTTTGCTGAGAAGAGTGTTGGAAGCAATTTTGTAGATGACATCGCCGAAGTCGAGGATCGGTAGGATAGTCAGTTTTACTAGGGTAAGCTTGGCAGCGTGAGTGAAGGAGGCTTTGTTGCGGAATAGAAAGCCGACTCTTGATTTGATTTTCGATTGGAGATGTTTGATATGGGTCTGGAAGGAGAGTTTGCAGTCTAGCCAGACACCTAGGTACTTATAGGTGTCCACATATTCAAGGTCGGAACCATCCAGTGTGGTGATGCTAGTCGGGCAAGCGGGTGCAGGCAGCGATCGGTTGAAAAGCATGCATTTGGTTTTACTAGCGTTTAAGAGCAGTTGGAGGCCACGGAAGGAGTGTTGTATAGCATTGAAGCTCGATTGGAGGTTAGATAGCACAGTGTCCAATGACGGGCCGAAAGAGTATAGAATGGTGTCGTCTGCGTAAAGGTGGATCAGGGAATCGCCCGCAGCAAGAGCAACATCATTGATATACACAGAGAAAAGAGTCGGCCCGAGAATTGAACCCTGTGGCACCCCCATAGAGACTGCCAGAGGACCGGACAACATGCCCTCCGATTTGACACACTGAACTCTGTCTGCAAAGTAATTGGTGAACCAGGCAAGGCAGTCATCCGAAAAACCGAGGCTACTGAGTCTGCCGATAAGAATATGGTGATTGACAGAGTCGAAAGCCTTGGCAAGGTCGATGAAGACGGCTGCACAGTACTGTCTTTTATCGATGGCGGTTATGATGTCGTTTAGTACCTTGAGTGTGGCTGAGGTGCACCCGTGACCGGCTCGGAAACCAGATTGCATAGCGGAGAAGGTACGGTGGGATTCGAGATGGTCAGTGACCTGTTTGTTGACTTGGCTTTCGAAGACCTTAGATAGGCAGGGCAGAATGGATATAGGTCTGTAACAGTTTGGGTCCAGGGTGTCTCCCCCTTTGAAGAGGGGATGACTGCGGCAGCTTTCCAATCCTTGGGGATCTCAGACGATATGAAAGAGAGGTTGAACAGGCTGGTAATAGGGGTTGCGACAATGGCGGCGGATAGTTTCAGAAATAGAGGGTCCAGATTGTCAAGCCCAGCTGATTTATACGGGTCCAGGTTTTGCAGCTCTTTCAGAACATCTGCTATCTGGATTTGGGTAAAGGAGAACCTGGAGAGGCTTGGGCGAGAGAGCTGCGGGGCCGGAGCTGTTGGCCGAGGTAGGAAGTAGCCAGGCGGAAGGCATGGCCAGCCGTTGAGAAATGCTTGTTGAAGTTTTCGATAATCATGGATTTGTCGGTGGTGACCGTGTTCCCTAGCCTCAGTGCAGTGGGCAGCTGGGAGGAGTGTGCTCTTGTTCTCCATGGACTTCACAGTGTCCCCAGAACTTTT
>NW_027037040.1:0-17093 GCF_034236695.1 Oncorhynchus nerka
TGTAGTAGAAACAGGATGTCAGAGATGGTGGTATAAACTCTATCTGTACTGTAATAGAAACAGGATGTCAGAGATTAAACTCTATCTGTACTGTAGTAGAAACAGGATGTCAGAAGATTAAACTCTATCTGTACTGTAGTAGAAACAGGATGTCAGAGATGGTGGTATAAACTCTATCTGTACTGTAGTAGAAACAGGATGTCAGAGATTAAACTCTATCTGTACTGTAGTAGAAACACGGTGCCAGAGATGGTGGTATAAACTCTATCTGTAGTAGAAACAGGATGTCAGAGATGGTGGTATAAACCTCTATCTGTACTGTAGTAGAAACAGGATGTCAGAGATTAAACTCTATCTGTACTGTAGTAGAAACAGGATGTCAGAGATGGTGGTATAAACTCTATCTGTACTGTAGTAGAAACAGGATGTCAGAGATGGTGGTATAAATTCTATCTGTACTGTAGTAGAAACAGGATGTCAGAGATGGTGGTATAAACTCTATCTGTACTGTAGTAGAAACAGGATGTCAGAGATGGTGGTATAAACTCTATCTGTACTGTAATAGAAACAGGATGTCAGAGATTAAACTCTATCTGTACTGTAGTAGAAACAGGATGTCAGAGATTAAACTCTATCTGTACTGTAGTAGAAACAGGATGTCAGAGATGGTGGTATAAACTCTATCTGTACTGTAGTAGAAACAGGATGTCAGAGATTAAACTCTATCTGTACTGTAGTAGAAACAGGATGTCAGAGATTAAACTCTATCTGTACTGTAGTAGAAACAGGATGTCAGAGATGGTGGTATAAACTCTATCTGTACTGTAGTAGAAACAGGATGTCAGAGATTAAACTCTATCTGTACTGTAGTAGAAACAGGATGTCAGAGATTAAACTCTATCTGTACTGTAGTAGAAACAGGATGTCAGAGATTAAACTCTATCTGTACTGTAGTAGAAACAGGATGTCAGAGATGGTGGTATAAACTCTATCTGTACTGTAGTAGAAACAGGATATCAGAGATTAAACTCTATCTGTACTGTAGTAGAAACAGGATGTCAGAGATGGTGGTATAAACTCTATCTGTACTGTAGTAGAAACAGGATGTCAGAGATGGTGGTATAAACTCTATCTGTACTGTAATAGAAACAGGATGTCAGAGATTAAACTCTATCTGTACTGTAGTAGAAACAGGATGTCAGAGATTAAACTCTATCTGTACTGTAGTAGAAACAGGATGTCAGAGATGGTGGTATAAACTCTATCTGTACTGTAGTAGAAACAGGATGTCAGAGATTAAACTCTATCTGTACTGTAGTAGAAACAGGATGTCAGAGATTAAACTCTATCTGTACTGTAGTAGAAACAGGATGTCAGAGATGGTGGTATAAACTCTATCTGTACTGTAGTAGAAACAGGATGTCAGAGATTAAACTCTATCTGTACTGTAGTAGAAACAGGATGTCAGAGATTAAACTCTATCTGTACTGTAGTAGAAACAGGATGTCAGAGATGGTGGTATAAACTCTATCTGTACTGTAGTAGAAACAGGATATCAGAGATTAAACTCTATCTGTACTGTAGTAGAAACAGGATGTCAGAGATTAAACTCTATCTGTACTGTAGTAGAAACAGGATGTCAGAGATGGTGGTATAAACTCTATCTGTACTGTAGTAGAAACAGGATGTCAGAGATTAAACTCTATCTGTACTGTAGTAGAAACAGGATGTCAGAGATGGTGGTATAAACTCTATCTGTACTGTAGTAGAAACAGGATGTCAGAGATTAAACTCTATCTGTACTGTAGTAGAAACAGGATGTCAGAGATGGTGGTATAAACTCTATCTGTACTGTAGTAGAAACAGGATGTCAGAGATGGTGGTATAAACTCTATCTGTACTGTAGTAGAAACAGGATGTCAGAGATGGTGGTATAAACTCTATCTGTACTGTAGTAGAAACAGGATGTCAGAGATGGTGGTATAAACTCTATCTGTACTGTAATAGAAACAGGATGTCAGAGATTAAACTCATCTGTACTGTAGTAGAAACAGGATGTCAGAGATTAAACTCTATCTGTACTGGGTAGTAACAGGATGTCAGAGATGGTGGTATAAACTCTATCTGTACTGTAGTAGAAACAGGATGTGTCAGGAGATTAAACTCTATCTGTACTGTAGTAGAAACACGGTGCCAGAGATGGTGGTATAAACTCTATCTGTAGTAGAAACAGGATGTCAGAGATGGTGGTATAAACCTCATCTGTACTGTAGTAGAAACAGGATGTCAGAGATTAAACCCATTCAGAGTTTGTAGTAGAAACAGGATGTCAGAGATGGTGGTATAAACCTATCTGTACTGTAGTAGAAAACAGGATGTCAGAGATGGTGGTATAAATTCTATCTGTACTGTAGTAGAAACAGGATGTCAGAGATGGTGGTATAAACTCTATCTGTACTGTAGTAGAAACAGGATGTCAGAGATGGTGGTATAAACTCTATCTGAAATTGTAATAGAAACAGGATGTCAGAGATTAAACTCTATCTGTACTGTAGTAGAAACAGGATGTCAGAGATTAAACTCTATCTGTACTGTAGTAGAAACAGGATGTCAGAGATGGTGGTATAAACTCTATCTGTACTGTAGTAGAAACAGGATGTCAGAGATTAAACTCTATCTGTACTGTAGTAGAAACAGGATGTCAGAGATTAAACTCTATCTGTACTGTAGTAGAAACAGGATGTCAGAGATGGTGGTATAAACTCCATCTGTACCGTAGTAGAAACAGGATGTCAGAGATTAAACTCTATCTGTACTGTAGTAGAAACAGGATGTCAGAGATTAAACTCTATCTGTACTGTAGTAGAAACAGGATGTCAGAGATTAAACCTATCTGTACTGTAGTAGAAACAGATGTCAGTAGAGATGGTGGTGTATAAACTCTATCTGTACTGTAGTAGAAACAGGATATCAGAGATTAAACTCTATCTGTACTGTAGTAGAAACAGGATGTCAGAGATTAAACTATCTGTACAGGAAAACAGGATGTCAGAGATGGTATAAACTCTATCTGTACTGTAGTAGAAACAGGATGTCAGAGATCTGTAGTAGTAGAAACAGGATGTCAGAGATGGTGGTATAAACTCTGTATCTGTACTGTAGTAGAAACAGGATGTCAGAGATTAAACTCTATCTGTAATAGTAGAAACAGGATGTCAGAGATGGTGGTATAAACTCTATCTGTACTGTAGTAGAAACAGGATGTCAGAGGCCAAACTCTATCTGTACTGTAGTAGAAACAGGATGTCAGAGATGGTATAAACTCTATCTGTACTGTAGTAGAAACAGGATGTCAGAGATGGTGGTATAAACTCTATCTGTACTGTAGTAGAAACAGGATGTCAGAGATGGTGGTATAAACTCTATCTGTACTGTAGTAGAAACAGGATGTCAGAGATGGTGGTATAAACTCTATCTGTACTGTAATAGAAACAGGATGTCAGAGATTAAACTCTATCTGTACTGTAGTAGAAACAGGATGTCAGAGATTAAACTCTATCTGTACTGTAGTAGAAACAGGATGTCAGAGATGGTGGTATAAACTCTATCTGTACTGTAGTAGAAACAGGATGTCAGAGATTAAACTCTATCTGTACTGTAGTAGAAACACGGTGCCAGAGATGGTGGTATAAACTCTATCTGTAGTAGAAACAGGATGTCAGAGATGGTGGTATAAACCTCTATCTGTACTGTAGTAGAAACAGGATGTCAGAGATTAAACTCTATCTGTACTGTAGTAGAAACAGGATGTCAGAGATTAAACTCTATCTGTACTGTAGTAGAAACAGGATGTCAGAGATGGTGGTATAAACTCTATCTGTACTGTAGTAGAAACAGGATGTCAGAGATTAAACTCTATCTGTACTGTAGTAGTAACAGGATGTCAGAGATTAAACTCTATCTGTACTGTAGTAGAAACAGGATGTCAGAGATGGTGGTATAAACTCTATCTGTACTGTAGTAGAAACAGGATGTCAGAGATGGTGGTATAAACTCTATCTGTACTGTAGTAGAAACAGGATGTCAGAGATGGTGGTATGAACTCTATCTGTACTGTAGTAGAAACAGGATGTCAGAGATGGTGGTATGAACTCTATCTGTACTGTAGTAGAAACAGGATGTCAGAGATGGTGATATTAACTCTATCTGTACTGTAGTAGAAACAGGATGTCAGAGATGGTGGTATAAACTCTATCTGTACTGTAGTAGAAACAGGATGTCAGAGATGGTGGTATAAACTCTATCTGTACTGTAGTAGAAACAGGATGTCAGAGATTAAACTCTATCTGTACTGTAGTAGAAACAGGATGTCAGAGATGGTGGTATAAACTCTATCTGTACTGTAGTAGAAACAGGATGTCAGAGATTAAACTCTATCTGTACTGTAGTAGAAACAGGATGTCAGAGATTAAACTCTATCTGTACTGTAGTAGAAACAGGATGTCAGAGATGGTGGTATAAACTCTATCTGTACTGTAGTAGAAACAGGATGTCAGAGATTAAACTCTATCTGTACTGTAGTAGAAACAGGATGTCAGAGATTAAACTCTATCTGTACTGTAGTAGAAACAGGATGTCAGAGATTAAACTCTATCTGTACTGTAGTAGAAACAGGATGTCAGAGATGGTGGTATAAACTCTATCTGTACTGTAGTAGAAACAGGATATCAGAGATTAAACTCTATCTGTACTGTAGTAGAAACAGGATGTCAGAGATTAAACTCTATCTGTACTGTAGTAGAAACAGGATGTCAGAGATGGTGGTATAAACTCTATCTGTACTGTAGTAGAAACAGGATGTCAGAGATTAAACTCTATCTGTACTGTAGTAGAAACAGGATGTCAGAGATGGTGGTATAAACTCTATCTGTACTGTAGTAGAAACAGGATGTCAGAGATTAAACTCTATCTGTACTGTAGTAGAAACAGGATGTCAGAGATGGTGGTATAAACTCTATCTGTACTGTAGTAGAAACAGGATGTCAGAGATGGTGGTATAAACTCTATCTGTACTGTAGTAGAAACAGGATGTCAGAGATGGTGGTATAAACTCTATCTGTACTGTAGTAGAAACAGGATGTCAGAGATGGTGGTATAAACTCTATCTGTACTGTAGTAGAAACAGGATGTCAGAGATGGTGGTATAAACTCTATCTGTACTGTAGTAGAAACAGGATGTCAGAGATGGTGGTATAAACTCTATCTGTACTGTAATAGAAACAGGATGTCAGAGATTAAACTCTATCTGTACTGTAGTAGAAACAGGATGTCAGAGATTAAACTCTATCTGTACTGTAGTAGAAACAGGATGTCAGAGATGGTGGTATAAACTCTATCTGTACTGTAGTAGAAACAGGATGTCAGAGATGGTGGTATAAACTCTATCTGTACTGTAGTAGAAACAGGATGTCAGAGATTAAACTCTATCTGTACTGTAGTAGAAACACGGTGCCAGAGATGGTGGTATAAACTCTATCTGTAGTAGAAACAGGATGTCAGAGATGGTGGTATAAACCTCTATCTGTACTGTAGTAGAAACAGGATGTCAGAGATTAAACTCTATCTGTACTGTAGTAGAAACAGGATGTCAGAGATTAAACTCTATCTGTACTGTAGTAGAAACAGGATGTCAGAGATGGTGGTATAAACTCTATCTGTACTGTAGTAGAAACAGGATGTCAGAGATTAAACTCTATCTGTACTGTAGTAGTAACAGGATGTCAGAGATTAAACTCTATCTGTACTGTAGTAGAAACAGGATGTCAGAGATGGTGGTATAAACTCTATCTGTACTGTAGTAGAAACAGGATGTCAGAGATGGTGGTATAAACTCTATCTGTACTGTAGTAGAAACAGGATGTCAGAGATGGTGGTATGAACTCTATCTGTACTGTAGTAGAAACAGGATGTCAGAGATGGTGGTATGAACTCTATCTGTACTGTAGTAGAAACAGGATGTCAGAGATGGTGATATTAACTCTATCTGTACTGTAGTAGAAACAGGATGTCAGAGATGGTGGTATAAACTCTATCTGTACTGTAGTAGAAACAGGATGTCAGAGATGGTGGTATAAACTCTATCTGTACTGTAGTAGAAACAGGATGTCAGAGATTAAACTCTATCTGTACTGTAGTAGAAACAGGATGTCAGAGATGGTGGTATAAACTCTATCTGTACTGTAGTAGAAACAGGATGTCAGAGATTAAACTCTATCTGTACTGTAGTAGAAACAGGATGTCAGAGATGGTGTTATAAACTCTATCTGTACTGTAGTAGAAACAGGATGTCAGAGATGGTGTTATAAACTCTATCTGTACTGTAGTAGAAACAGGATGTCAGAGATTAAACTCTATCTGTACTGTAGTAGAAACAGGATGTCAGAGATGGTGTTATAAACTCTATCTGTACTGTAGTAGAAACAGGATGTCAGAGATGGTGTTATAAACTCTCTCTGTACTGTAGTAGAAACAGGATGTCAGAGATGGTGGTATAAACTCTATCTGTACTGTAGTAGAAACAGAATGTCAGAGATTAAACTCTATCTGTACTGTAGTAGAAACAGGATGTCAGAGATGGTGTTATAAACTCTATCTGTACTGTAGTAGAAACAGGATGTCAGAGATGGTGTTATAAACTCTATCTGTACTGTAGTAGAAACAGGATGTCAGAGATGGTGGTATAAACTCTATCTGTACTGTAGTAGAAACAGGATGTCAGAGATGGTGGTATAAACTCTATCTGTACTGTAGTAGAAACAGGATGTCAGAGATTAAACTCTATCTGTACTGTAGTAGAAAGAGGATGTCAGAGATGGTGGTATAAACTCTATCTGTACTGTAGTAGAAACAGGATGTCAGAGATGGTGATATAAACTCTATCTGTAGTAGAAAACAGGATGTCAGAGATGGTGGTATAAACTCTATCTGTACTGTAGTAGAAACAGGATGTCAGAGATGGTGATATAAACTCTATCTGTACTGTAGTAGAAACAGGATGTCAGAGATGGTGGTATGAACTCTATCTGTACTGTAGTAGAAACAGGATGTCAGAGATGGTGGTATAAACTCTATCTGTAGTAGAAACAGGATGTCAGAGATGGTGATATAAACTCTATCTGTAGTAGAAACAGGATGTCAGAGATGGTGGTATAAACCTCTATCTGTACTGTAGTAGAAACAGGATGTCAGAGATGGTGGTATAAACTCTATCTGTACTGTAGTAGAAACAGGATGTCAGAGATTAAACTCTATCTGTACTGTAGTAGAAACAGGATGTCAGAGATGGTGTTATAAACTCTATCTGTACTGTAGTAGAAACAGGATGTCAGAGATGGTGTTATAAACTCTATCTGTACTGTAGTAGAAACAGGATGTCAGAGATGGTGGTATAAACTCTATCTGTACTGTAGTAGAAACAGGATGTCAGAGATGGTGGTATAAACTCTATCTGTACTGTAGTAGAAACAGGATGTCAGAGATTAAACTCTATCTGTACTGTAGTAGAAACAGGATGTCAGAGATGGTGGTATAAACTCTATCTGTACTGTAGTAGAAACAGGATGTCAGAGATGGTGGTATAAACTATATCTGTACTGTAGTAGAAACAGGATGTCAGAGATGGTGGTATAAACTCTATCTGTACTGTAGTAGAAACAGGATGTCAGAGATGGTGGTATAAACTCTATCTGTACTGTAGTAGAAACAGGATGTCAGAGATTAAACTCTATCTGTACTGTAGTAGAAACAGGATGTCAGAGATGGTGGTATAAACTCTATCTGTACTGTAGTAGAAACAGGATGTCAGAGATGGTGGTATAAACTATATCTGTACTGTAGTAGAAACAGGATGTCAGAGATGGTGGTATAAACTCTATCTGTACTGTAGTAGAAACAGGATGTCAGAGATGGTGGTATAAACTCTATCTGTACTGTAGTAGAAACAGGATGTCAGAGATTAAACTCTATCTGTACTGTAGTAGAAACAGGATGTCAGAGATGGTGTTATAAACTCTATCTGTACTGTAGTAGAAACAGGATGTCAGAGATGGTGTTATAAACTCTATCTGTACTGTAGTAGAAACAGGATGTCAGAGATGGTGGTATAAACTCTATCTGTACTGTAGTAGAAACAGGATGTCAGAGATGGTGGTATAAACTCTATCTGTACTGTAGTAGAAACAGGATGTCAGAGATTAAACTCTATCTGTACTGTAGTAGAAACAGGATGTCAGAGATGGTGGTATAAACTCTATCTGTACTGTAGTAGAAACAGGATGTCAGAGATGGTGGTATAAACTCTATCTGTACTGTAGTAGAAACAGGATGTCAGAGATGGTGATATGAACTCTATCTGTACTGTAGTAGAAAGAGGATGTCAGAGATGGTGGTATAAACTCTATCTGTACTGTAGTAGAAACAGGATGTCAGAGATGGTGATATTAACTCTATCTGTACTGTAGTAGAAACAGGATGTCAGAGATGGTGGTATAAACTCTATCTGTACTGTAGTAGAAACAGGATGTCAGAGATGGTGATATAAACTCTATCTGTACAGTAGTAGAAACAGGATGTCAGAGATTAAACTCTATCTGTACTGTAGTAGAAACAGGATGTCAGAGATGGTGGTATAAACTCTATCTGTACTGTAGTAGAAACAGGATGTCAGAGATGGTGGTATAAACTCTATCTGTACTGTAGTAGAAACAGGATGTCAGAGATGGTGGTATAAACTCTATCTGTACTGTAGTAGAAACAGGATGTCAGAGATGGTGATATGAACTCTATCTGTACTGTAGTAGAAACAGGATGTCAGAGATGGTGGTATGAACTGTATCTGTACTGTAGTAGAAACAGGATGTCAGAGATGGTGATATAAACTCTCTATACTGTAGTAGAAACAGGATGTCAGAGATGGTGGTATAAACCTCTATCTGTACTGTAGTAGAAACAGGATGTCAGAGATGGTGGTATAAACTCTATCTGTACTGTAGTAGAAACAGGATGTCAGAGATTAAACTCTATCTGTACTGTAGTAGAAACAGGATGTCAGAGATGGTGTTATAAACTCTATCTGTACTGTAGTAGAAACAGGATGTCAGAGATGGTGGTATAAACTCTATCTGTACTGTAGTAGAAACAGGATGTCAGAGATGGTGGTATAAACTCTATCTGTACTGTAGTAGAAACAGGATGTCAGAGATTAAACTCTATCTGTACTGTAGTAGAAACAGGATGTCAGAGATGGTGGTATAAACTCTATCTGTACTGTAGTAGAAACAGGATGTCAGAGATGGTGGTATAAACTCATATCTGTACTGTAGTAGAAACAGGATGTCAGAGATGGTGGTATAAACTCTATCTGTACTGTAGTAGAAACAGGATGTCAGAGATGGTGGTAGAAACTCTATCTGTACTGTAGTAGAAACAGGATGTCAGAGAGTTAAACTCTATCTGTACTGTAGTAGAAACAGGATGTCAGAGATGGTGTTATAAACTCTATCTGTACTGTAGTAGAAACAGGATGTCAGAGATGGTGTTATAAACTCTATCTGTACTGTAGTAGAAACAGGATGTCAGAGATGGTGGTATAAACTCTATCTGTAGTAGAAACAGGATGTCAGAGATGGTGATATAAACTCTATCTGTAGTAGAAACAGGATGTCAGAGATGGTGGTATAAACCTCTATCTGTACTGTAGTAGAAACAGGATGTCAGAGATGGTGGTATAAACTCTATCTGTACTGTAGTAGAAACAGGATGTCAGAGATTAAACTCTATCTGTACTGTAGTAGAAACAGGATGTCAGAGATGGTGTTATAAACTCTATCTGTACTGTAGTAGAAACAGGATGTCAGAGATGGTGTTATAAACTCTATCTGTACTGTAGTAGAAACAGGATGTCAGAGATGGTGTATAAACTCTATCTGTACTGTAGTAGAAACAGGATGTCAGAGATGGTGGTATAAACCTTATCTGTAATTGTAGTAGTAGATGTCAGAGATTAAACTCTATCTGTACTGTAGTAGAAACAGGATGTCAGAGATGGTAGTATAAACTCTATCTGTACTGTAGTAGAAACAGGATGTCAGAGATGATATAATTATCTCTATCTGTTCTGTAGTAGAAACAGGATGTCAGAGATTAAACTCTATCTGTTCTGTAGTAGAAACAGGGATGTCAGAGATGGTGATTTAAACTCTATCTGTTCTGTAGTAGAAACAGGATGTCAGAGATTAAACTTCTATCTGTACTGTAGTAGAAACAGGATGTCAGAGATGGTGTTATAAACTCTATCTGTACTGTAGTAGAAACAGGATGTCAGAGATGGTGTTATAAACTCTATCTGTACTGTAGTAGAAACAGGATGTCAGAGATGGTGGTATAAACTCTATCTGTACTGTAGTAGAAACAGGATGTCAGAGATTAAACTCTATCTGTTCTGTAGTAGAAACAGGATGTCAGAGATTAAAACTCTATCTGTACTGTAGTAGAAACAGGGATGTCAGAGATGGTGATATAAACTCTATCTGTACTGTAGTAGAACAGGATGTCAGAGATATAAACTCTATCTGTTCTGTAGTAGAAAACAGGATGTCAGAGATGATATTAACTCTATCTGTACTGTAGTAGAAACAGGATGTCAGAGATGGTGGTATAAACTCTATCTGTACTGTAGTAGAAACAGGATGTCAGAGATGGTGATATAAACCTATCTGTACTGTAGTAGAAACAGATGTCAGAGATGGTGTTATAAACTCTATCTGTACTGTAGTAGAAACAGGATGTCAGAGATATAAACTCTATCTGTACTGTAGTAGAAACAGGATGTCAGAGAGTATAAACTCTATCTGTACTGTAGTAGAAACAGGATGTCAGAGATTAAACTCTATCTGTACTGTAGTAGAAACAGGATGTCAGAGATGGTGGTATAAACTCTATCTGTACTGTAGTAGAAACAGGATGTCAGAGATTAAACTCTATCTGTACTGTAGTAGAAACAGGATGTCAGAGATGGTGGTATAAACTCTATCTGTACTGTAGTAGAAACAGGATGTCAGAGATGGTGGTATAAACTCTATCTGTACTGTAGTAGAAACAGGATGCCAGAGATGGTGTTATATAAACTCTATCTGTACTGTAGTAGAAACAGGATGTCAGAGATGGTGGTATAAACTCTATCTGTACTGTAGTAGAAACAGGATGTCAGAGATGGTGGTATAAACTCTATCTGTACTATAGTAGAAACAGGATGTCAGAGATTAAACTCTATCTGTACTGTAGTAGAAACAGGATGTCAGAGAGATGGTGGTATAAACTCTGTAGTAGAAACAGGATGTCTGATGAGCAACTCTATCTGTAGTAGAAACAGGATGTCAGAGATGGTGATATAAACTCTATCTGTACTGTAGTAGAAACAGGATGTCAGAGATTAAACTCTATCTGTACTGTAGTAGAAACAGGATGTCAGAGATTAAACTCTATCTGTACTGTAGTAGAAACAGGATGTCAGAGATGGTGGTATAAACTCTATCTGTACTGTAGTAGAAACAGGATGCCAGAGATGGTGTTATATAAACTCTATCTGTACTGTAGTAGAAACAGGATGTCAGAGATGGTATAAACTCTATCTGTACTGTAGTAGAAACAGGATGTCAGAGATGGTGGTATAATCTCTATCTGTATATAGAAACAGGATGTCAGAGATTAAATCTATCTGTACTGTAGTAGAAACAGGATGTCAGAGATGGTGGTATAAACTCTATCTGTACTGTAGTAGAAACAGGATGTCAGAGATGGTGGTATAAACTATATCTGTACTGTAGTAGAAACAGGATGTCAGAGATGGTGGTATAAACTTCTATCTGTACTGTAGTAGAAACAGGATGTCAGAGATGGTGGTATAAACTCTATCTGTACTGTAGTAGAAACAGGATGTCAGAGATTAAACTCTATCTGTACTGTAGTAGAAAACAGGATGTCAGAGATGGTGTTATAAACTCTATCTGTACTGTAGTAGAAACAGGATGTCAGAGATTAAACTCTATCTGTACTGTAGTAGAAAAGAGGATGTCAGAGATGGTGGTATAAACTCTATCTGTACTATAGTAGAAACAGGATGTCAGAGATTAAACTCTATCTGTACTGTAGTAGAAACAGGATGTCAGAGATGGTGGTATAAACTCTATCTGTACTGTAGAAACAGGATGTCAGAGATGGTGATATGAACTCTATCTGTACTGTAGTAGAAACAGGATGTCAGAGATGGTGGTATAAACTCTATCTGTAGTAGAAACATGATGTCAGAGATGGTGGTATAAACTCTATCTGTAGTAGAAACAGGATGTCAGAGATGGTGGTATAAACTATATCTGTACTGTAGTAGAAACAGGAGTCCCCACAGAGGCTGGCGAATATTTCAATCTGATGCCAGTGAGAGAAATGAGAGATTACTTCAATTATAACATTAGCATCGCAGGCTAATTAGCTGAATAAGCAATCTGGTTGTATCCAAAATTGATTTTAGAGAGAGTGATAGAGAGCGAGAGGGAGAGAGACAGGGCAGAGAGAGAGAGAGAGAGACAGAGAGACAGAGAGACAGAGAGACAGAGAGAGAGACAGAGAGAGACAGAGAGACAGAGAGCGAGACACAGAGAGAGAGAGAGACACAGAGAGACACACAGAGAGAGAGACAGAGAGACACAGAGAGACAGACAGACAGAGAGAGAGAGAGAGAGACACAGAGAGAGACAGAGAGACAGAGAGAGAGAGAGAGAGAGAGAGAGAGAGACAGAGAGAGACACAGAGAGACAGAGAGAGAGAGAGAGAGAAAGACACAGAGACACAGAGAGAGAGAGAGAGACACAGAGAGAGAGAGACACAGAGAGAGAGACAGTGTTCCAAACAGTACCCTATCCCCTTCACTGTGGCAGTATACTACGTTGACCAGTGCCCATGGGGCTCCTGTAAAGGGAATATTCAAACAGCACCCTATCCCCCACTGTATAGTACACTACGCGACCAGTGCCCATGGGGTTCTGTAAAGGAATAGTGTTCCATTTGGGCTGTATCCAGTATATATTCAACACCTTTATCCCCAAAGTGATTTCCTTGACAATGGGCTTCTTTGTAATGTCAGTTGCATTGTTTTAGTTTACTCGCCTTAAAAAAATAATGACGGTTAATCTCGGTTATTGTTCAGATATGTAGATGAAGTGTTATCCTGGAGGAACACAGTCTTCTTGCTGTAACCGGTTTTGAGGATGTGTGTTTGGGTTGTGGAGGAGCACTCGAAGGGACAGAGACAAGCGCTACGGCACGTTAGCTTCCTCGCTCTGAACGGGTTGTGCTGCTGGCTAATGCCATTAGCTTCCACTCTGAACGGGAAGCAGAAAGGCTGGCTAAGCTCAGCTTCCACTCTGAACGTGGCTGTGCTGCTGGCGCCCACGGCACGCTAGCTTCACTCTGAACGGTTGTGCTGCTACGCCACGGTACGCTAGCTTCCACTCGAAGCAAGGGGCCGCTACGTTAGCTAGCTTCCACGGTAGCTGCCACGCTACGCTAGCTTCACACCTGAACGGGTTGTGCTGCCAGCGCTACGGCACGTTAGCTTCCCACCTGATTTCTGAACGCCACGGCTTCCACCTGAACGGGTTGTGCTGCTAGCTGCACAAGTTATTTCCACCTGAATGGTTGTTGCTAGCCGCTAATGCTAGCTTCCACTCTGAACAGGTTGTGCTGCTAGCGCTACGGTACGTTAGCTTCCACTCTGAACGGGTTGTGCTGCTAGCGTTACGTTAGCTTCCACTCTGAACGGGTTGTGCTGCTAGCGCTACGGTACGTTAGCTTCCACTCTGAACAGGTTGTGCTACTAGCGCTACATTACGTTAGCTTCCACTCTGAACGGGTTGTGCTGCTAGCGCTACGGTACGTTAGCTTCCACTCTGAACAGGTTGTGCTGCTAGCGCTACGGACGTTAGCTTCCACTGAACAGGTTGTGCTGCTACGCCACGGCACTAGCTTCCACTCTGAACGGGTTGTACTGCTATATGCACGTTAGCTTCCACTCCTGAACGGGTTGTGCTGAGGCACACGTTAGCTTCCACTCTGAACGGGTTGTGCTGCTAGCGCTACGTTACGTTAGCTTCCACTCTGAACGGGTTGTGCTGCTAGCGTTACGTTAGCTTCCACTCTGAATGGGTTGTGCTGCTAGCGTTACGTTAGCTTCCACTCTGAACAGGTTGTGCTGCTAGCGCTACGTTACGTTAGCTTCCACTCTGAACGGGTTGTGCTGCTAGCGTTACGTTAGCTTCCACTCTGAACGGGTTGTGCTGCTAGCGCTACGGTACGTTAGCTTCCACTCTGAACAGGTTGTGCTACTAGCGCTACATTACGTTAGCTTCCACTCTGAACGGGTTGTGCTGCTAGCGCTACGGTACGTTAGCTTCCACTCTGAACAGGTTGTGCTGCTAGCGCTACGGTACGTTAGCTTCCACTCGGAACAGGTTGTGCTGCTAGCGCTACGGTACGTTAGCTTCCACTCTGAACGGGTTGTACTGCTAGCGTTACGGTACGTTAGCTTCCACTCTGAACGGGTTGTGCTGCTGAAGCGCTACAGTTAGCTTCCACTGAACGGGTTGTGCTGCTGCGCACGGTACGTTAGCTTCCACTCTGAACGCAGCACGTTGCTTCCACTCTGAATGGGTTGTGCTGCACATAGCTTCCACTCTGAACACACACATACGCAGCTTCCACTCTGAACGGGTTGTGCTGCTAGCCACGTTACGTTAGCTTCCACTCTGAACGGGTTGTGACTAGCGCTACGTTACGTTAGCTTCCACTCTGAACGGGTTGTGCTGCTAGCATTATCCACTCTGAATGGGTTGTGCTGCTATGCGTTAGCTTCCACTCTGAACAGGTTGTGCTGCTATAACAGCTTCCACTCTGAACGGGTTGTGCTGCTAATAACTGAACTGCTAGCCACATCACTCCGAACAACTGCCAGCGCCAAACGTTATCCTTGAACGGGTTGTGCTGCAACAAGCTTCCACTCTGAACAGGTTGTGCTGCTAACATTACGTTATTTTCCACTCTGAACAGGTTGTGCTCAACGGCAAGCTTCCAACGGAACAGGTTGTGCTCAACGGTACGCGCTTCCACTCTGAACGGTTGTACTGCTAACAAGCTTACACTCTGAAAGCCACCACGTTAGCTTCCACTCTGAACGGGTTGTGCTGCTCAACAACGTTAGCTTCCACGCTAACCGCTAACCTTGAGCTTTCAAGACAGATAAATCCCAACATGATTGTATTGTGATTAGGTTGGGTCTAATCTACAAAACAAATGTATGGGACTGACTGCTGAGGCAACAACACACACACACACACACACACGCACACGCAACACAGACACAGACACACACACACACACAGACACACACACACACACGCAGACACAACACACACACACATAACACACACACACACACACACAACAACACACACACCACACAGACACACACAACATCACGCATCAGACACAGACACATCACAGACACACACACACGCACGCACACACACACACATACACACACACACATACGCAGTCACAGTATAAACCCTCAGGACCACCTACTGTAATATACATTATCATACTATAATATACATATTACTGTGAAGAACAATGACAATTGACCCAGCTTTCTCCATCTCTTTCTCAACAACAACAACAACGACCACCGCATCATCAACAACATCATCATCAACAACAATAACAACCACCACATCATCAACAACAACAATAACAACAATAACAACCACCACATCATCAACAACAACAACAACAATAACAACCACCACATCATCAACAACAACAACATCAACAACAACAACCACCACATCATCAACAACATCATCATCAACAACAATAACAACCACCACATCATCAACAACAACAACAATAACAACATCATCATCAACAACAATAACATCAACAACAACAACATCAACAATAACAACCACAACATCATCAACAACAACAACAACCACCACATCATCAACAACATCATCATCAACAACAATAACAACAATAACAAATTATCAACAACAGCAACAACCACCACATTAACAACATCATCATCAACAACATCATCAACCACATCATCATCAACAACAACAATAACAACATCATCATCAACAATCATCAACAACAACATCATCAACAACTGCTCATCAACAACAACATCATCACAACAACAAAATCAAACCACATCATCAGTCAATGTGCATCATCAACAGGGGTCATCATCAGTTACATCATCATCAACAACATCATGCAACAACATCATCAACAACAACAACCACACCACATCATCAACAACAACAACAACAACATCAACAACAACAATGGTCCATCATCAACAACATCATTATGTTCAACAATAACAACCACCACATCATCAACAACAAAGCTGTTAAGGAGCATCATCAACAACAACATTTGACGCATCATCGGGAACCAATAACAACCACCATCATCAACAACAAAAGCAAAGGTACCTGTGGCTGGAGTCCTTGACAATTTCTTGGGGGCTTTCCTCTGGACACCGCCTGGCATAAGGTCCTGGGCTGCTGTGGAAGCCCTGGCCACAGTGATGTACTGGGTCGTACGCACTACCCTCTATAGGGCTTTCTCTTACACCGCCTGCGTAAAGGTCCTGGTTGCTGCAGCCCGGCCAGTGATGTACTGGGCCGTACGCACTACCTCTCTAGGGCTTTCCTCTGACACCGCCTCGGTATAAAGGTCCTGGTTGTCAGGAAGCCTGGCCACAGTGATGTACTGGGTCGTACTTACTACCCTCTATAGGGCTTTCCTCTTACACCGCCTGGTGTAAAGGTCCTGGTTGTCAGGAAGCCTGGCCACAGTGATGTACTGGGTCGTACTCATTACCCTCTATAGGGCTTTCCTCTGACACCGCCTGGTATAAAGGTCCTGGTTGTCAGGAAGCCTGGCCACAGTGATGTACTGGGTCGTACTCA
>NW_027037041.1:0-17100 GCF_034236695.1 Oncorhynchus nerka
GTCCTGAATATAACATGGGAACCAGGCTCTGCCCCCACCTGTCCTGAATGACAGGGGAAACCAGGCTCTGCCCACACCTGCCCTGCCCCCACCTGTCCTGAATGACAGGGGAACCAGGCTCTGCCCACACCTGTCCTGAATGACAGGGGAACCAGGCTCTGCCCCCACCTGTCCTGAATGACATGGGAACCAGGCTCTGCCCACACCTGCCCTGAATGACAGGGGAACCAGGCTCTGCCCACACCTGTCCTGAATGACAGGGGAACCAGGCTCTGCCCCCACCTGTCCTGAATATAACATGGGGACCAGGCTCTGCCCACACCTGTCCTGAATGACAGGGGAACCAGGCTCTGCCCCCACCTGTCCTGAATGACAGGGGAACCAGGCTCTGCCCCCACCTGTCCTGAATGACAGGGGCCTCCATTGCTCCTGCAGTAAGTACAGCCATGTTAGAGGGACTACGAGAAGGAGAAAGATTCATTTTCACAGCTATAGTTAACGTCTTCTAAAAGTGTGATTTATAATGCTGCTTTATCAGGGCGAAACACACCTCATCATAAAAATATATCACTACGCAGTCGCAGGGAACATATCCCATTCCCTGTCGGGAACATTCATTAACCCAGACATCTCAATATATTATTCTGTGAAAGTGTCAGAATTAGAAGTAGAGATGATAATGAACCAGGCTGAAATATGTGGCAGATGTCCTGGTCAGAGACAGAGCTCTCTACTGGGGAAAATGAGGACGATGTCCTGGACAGAGACAGAGCTCTCTACTGGGGAAAATGAGGACGATGTCCTGGTCAGAGACAGAGCTCTCTACTGGGGAAAATGAGGACGATGTCCTGGTCAGAGACAGAGCTCTCTACTGGGGAAAATGAGGACGATGTCCTGGACAGAGCTCTCTACTGGGTAAAATGAGGACGATGTCCTGGACAGAGCTCTCTACTGGGGAAAATGAGGACGATGTCCTGGTCAGAGACAGAGCTCTCTACTGGGGAAAATGAGGACGATGTCCTGGACAGAGCTCTCTACTGGGTAAAATGAGGACGATGTCCTGGACAGAGCTCTCTACTGGGGAAAATGAGGACGATGTCCTGGACAGAGCTCTCTACTAGGGAAAATGAGGACGATGTCCTGGACAGAGCTCTCTACTGGGGAAAATTAGGACGTTGTCCTGGACAGAGCTCTCTACTGGGGAAAATGAGGACGATGTCCTTGACAGAGCTCTCTACTGGGGAAAATGAGGACGTTGTCCTGGACAGAGCTCTCTACTGGGGAAAATGAGGACGATGTCCTTGACAGAGCTCTCTACTGGGGAAAATGAGGACGTTGTCCTGGACAGAGCTCTCTACTGGGGAAAATGAGGACGATGTCCTGGACAGAGCTCTCTACTGGGGAAAATGAGGACGATGTCCTGGACAGAGCTCTCTACTGTGGAAAATTAGGACGTTGTCCTGGACAGAGCTCTCTACTGGGGAAAATGAGGACGTTGTCCTGGACAGAGCTCTCTACTGGGGAAAATGAGGACGATGTCCTGGACAGAGCTCTCTACTGGGGAAAATGAGGACGATGTCCTGGACAGAGCTCTCTACTGTGGAAAATTAGGACGTTGTCCTGGACAGAGCTCTCTACTGGGGAAAATGAGGACGTTGTCCTGGACAGAGCTCTCTACTGGGGAAAATGAGGACGTTGTCCTGGACAGAGCTCTCTACTGGGGAAAATGAGGACATGGATCCCCCAGAGGAACAGAGGAGAGACAGGCCTCTGACCAATGTACTGTAACTTCTCCCCCCTGGTCACATCCATCAGTGGGGAGACTGACTGACGGACTGCTGAACACCAGAGAAACTAGGGAGGTGATCACAGCAGTGGAGAGACAGACAGACGAGACAGACGAGACACAGACGAGACACAGACAGACAGACGAGACAGACAGACAGACAGAGACAGAGAGACAGACAGACAGACAGACAGACAGAGACAGAGAGACAGACAGACAGACAGACAGACAGACAGACAGACAGAGACAGAGAGACAGAGACAGACAGACACAGACGAGACACAGACAGACAGACAGACAGACAGACAGACAGACAGACACAGACCAGACAGACAGACGACACAGACAGACTGACCACCAGTAAAGACCCAAGCATCCAACAGAACCAAAACCTTGTAATAGTAAATATTGAAGAAAAAAAAGATAGATGGGAGATGTGCCATTTCTGATTTGTAATCACCAGGAAACAAATAGTTTTCATTAGGAGCATTTGGGCTCAATTAGAGTAGATCAGTGAGGATGAATGAATAAGATATTATATTTCAAACCAGTTAGATGGCAATTTATTGGTTCCTTGTTAATGTTAAAAGCATGAAGCGTGATGAAGAGGCAGGAAGTAGATACAGAAGGGTTATTAGGGATTATACTGGATGCTAATTGGACATTAGTTATTACACTGGATGCTAATTGGACGTTAGTTATTACACTGGATGCTAATTGGACATTAGTTATTACACTGGATGCTAATTGGACGTTAGTTATTACACTGGATGCTAATTGGACGTTAGTTATTACACTGGATGCTAATTGGACGTTAGTTATTATACTGGATGCTAATTGGACATTAGTTATTACACTGGATGCTAATTGGACATTAGTTATTACACTGGATGCTAATTGGACGTTAGTTATTATACTGGATGCTAATTGGACATTAGTTATTACACTGGATGCTAATTGGACATTAGTTATTACACTGGATGCTAATTGGACATTAGTTATTACACTGGCTAATGCTAATTGGACATTAGTTATTACACTGGATGCTAATTGGACATTAGTTATTACACTGGATGCTAATTGGACATTAGTTATTACACTGGATGCTAATTGACATTAGTTATTACACTGGATGCTAATTGGACATTAATACACTGATGCTAATTGGACGTTAGTTATTACACTGGATGCTAATTGGACGTTAGTTATTACACTGGATGCTAATTGGACGTTAGTTATTACACTGGATGCTAATTGACATTAGTTATTACACTGGATGCTAATTGGACATTAGTTATTACACTGGATGCTAATTGGACGTTAGTTATTACACTGGATGCTAATTGGACGTTAGTTATTACACTGGATGCTAATTGGACGTTAGTTATTACACTGGATGCTAATTGGACGTTAGTTATTATACTGGATGCTAATTGGTGTATCAAGCTGACTTGATCCCCAAAAATCTATAAATGAGCCCTAAGACAAATAAAAAGGACTCCAGCCTTGAAAAGCCTTAAACCAACAGTGCTTGTGACCGAACGGCTCTAGTCGGTCTTATGTAGCAGAATTTGAAATTGTGGGGTTTTTTTTTTTTACATTGGATGATAGTAGAGACTCAGAGCTAGAAAATGGTATATCACACACTACTTTAAAATAGAAAAATGGGCCTTGAATGTTCTGGTGCACCCACTAGAGAACTCTTATTGGTTTATACCTATTCAGCATCGTTTACACCCTCTTAAACTATAGCCCCGCCCATAAAATATAGCCCCGCCCATAAACTATAGCCCCGCCCATAGACTATAGCCCCGCCCGTAAACTATAGCCCCGCCCGTAAACTATAGCCCCGCCCGTAAACTATAGCCCCGCCCGTAAACTATAGCCCCGCACATAAAATATAGCCCCGCCCGTAAACTACAGCCCCGCCCATAAACTACAGCCCTGCCCGTAAACTCAGTGCGCTGTCTAAAGCCTTAGCTCCACCCATCTCATTAAAGATTCACATGTGAGGCCATGTGCTAAACAGAGTGAGTATAGTAGTGTAGTAAATAGAGTGAGTATAGTAGTGTACTGAACAACTAAAGATTTCAAGACTAAAAGCTGGTTTATACTATGGGTGTGTCCCTAAATTCAATCTGGAGTGCTAGAGAGTGATCACAGTGCGCTCTGGGCGTTGTTATGCTAAACACAGAGCGTTGTCATATTGTCCGTTCGTAAACTCAGAGAGCACACTGGACGCTCTGGCCGAGGAGTCGGGTTGATCCGAGCGTTCTGACCTCGCAACAGAAGTCAAGCACCCAAGCTAACTGGCTAACGTTGGCTAGCTTTCTAGCTACTTCCTGACACAAATTAGGGAACCGTTTTACACCGCCCTAGCAGAGCCGGTTAACCTGTTTTTATCCAGAGCATCGGAGACGGAAACTGTGCTGCTGGTGACCATTTAACCTTTAAAGCTTTTTTGCCAACTTTAACTGACACCGGCCATATTCGACGCGTTCCTAAATTCGTCAGTTATTATGCGCTCTGGCACACTCAGACGCAGTCCCCTGAAATCGGAGTGGATAGCCAGAGAGAATTTACCTGCTACGTCTATCGACAGTTGTCGCAGTGACATCATGAACATTCTATTGAAATGGTTTTCTTGCATAGTGGAGTCTTTTTTGTTTAGACGTGTAGCTAGCTAGCTAAACAATGAAACATAGTCCCAGCACATAACGTTACTACTCTTCATGAATCTGCAGGTAGCTAAGCAACCAGGTTCAGTGTTAGCTAGCTAGCTAAACAATGAAACATAGTCCCAGCACATAACGTTACTACTCTTCATGAATCTGCAGGTAGCTAAGCAACCAGGTTCAGTGTTAGCTAGCTAGCTAAACAATGAAACATAGTCCCAGCACATAACGTTACTACTCTTCATGAATCTGCAGGTAGCTAACCAACCAGGTTCAGTGTTAGCTAGCTAGCTGACGTTAGGCTATAACTAGCATTACAAATGGCTCTGGAATAATACGAATAATATTATTACACAGATCATACACATAACGTTACTACTCTTCATGAATCTGCAGGTAGCTAACCAACCAGGTTCAGTGTTAGCTAGCTAGCCGATGTTAGGCTATAACTAGCATTACAAATGGCTCTTCATTGCACACTGCCTCACTACAGAATCAGGAGATAGACTAGTGTCCAGGTTGTATAACTTTTTCATTACATTTCATTACATTTCATTATAGTACAACGGTCTGATTTGTCTAATCTTAGCAATTTCTTCTTAGCTAGCTACATAGCCGTCATTGTATCAAAGATAATTGCGTAATTATCGTATTTCGTCGTCCTCCTATCTGCCTAGCAGCTAGCCAGCTAGCATACGTTCACCGGCTACCGTAGCACTGTAGTAACTATCACACTCAACTGAACAAATTGATTAGTGTAGTATTAGCTAGCTACATAGTTGTCTTTGCTGTCTTCGTATCCAAGATAATTGTGTAGTTTAGAGTGTGTAGTCTTAGAGTGATTAACGTAGGAGACACTCCTAGCTAGCCAACAGCCAGCCAACGTCTACTGAATCGAACTTTCGCATTCCGGTCGCATTCCGCTTCGCTCCACAGGTAGTATCACATTTTCATTTCATTTCATTACAGTCCCAACGGTGTGATTTGTTTGATCGTAGCTAGCTACATAGCTAGCTACATAGCCGTCTTTGTTTCAAAGATAATTGTGTAGTCTAGAGCGATTTTCTAGGTTAGCTAGCCAGCTATTGTCGTTCTCCTAACGCAACGTAACGTAACCAACACTGGCTAGCTAGCCCCCGAATAGCAGCATTGTAGAAACTTCACACTCAACGGAACGACTTGATTAGGGTAGTGTCAACAACGCAGCTAGCCTACCTCAGCAGTACTGTATCATTTTAATCATTTTAGTCAATTAGATTCTTGCTACGTAAGCTTAACTTTCTGAACATTCGAGACGTGTAGCCCACTTGTCATTCCAATCTCCTCTGCATTAGCGTAGCCTCTTCTCTAGCCTGTCAACTATGTGTCTGTCTATCCCTGTTCTCTCCTCTCTGCACAGACCATACAAACGCTCCACACCGCATGGCCACCCTAATCTGGTGGTCCCAGCGCGCACGACCCACGTGGAGTTCCAGGTCTCCGGTAGCCTCTGGAACTGCCGATCTGCGGCCAACAAGGCAGAGTTCATCTCAGCCTATGCCTCCCTCCAGTCCCTCGACTTCTTGGCACTGACGGAAACATGGATCACCACAGACAACACCGCTACTCCTACTGCTCTCTCTTCGTCCGCCCACGTGCTCTCGCACACCCCGAGAGCTTCTGGTCAGCGGGGTGGTGGCACCGGGATCCTCATCTCTCCCAAGTGGTCATTCTCTCTTTCTCCCCTTACCCATCTGTCTATCGCCTCCTTTGAATTCCATGCTGTCACAGTTACCAGCCCTTTCAAGCTTAACATCCTTATCATTTATCGCCCTCCAGGTTCCTCGGAGAGTTCATCAATGAGCTTGATGCCTTGATAAGCTCCTTTCCTGAGGACGGCTCACCTCTCACAGTTCTGGGCGACTTTAACCTCCCCACTTCTACCTTTGACTCATTCCTCTCTGCCTCCTTCTTTCCACTCCTCTCCTCTTTTGACCTCACCCTCTCACCTTCCCCCTACTCACAAGGCAGGCAATACGCTCGACCTCATCTTTACTAGATGCTGTTCTTCCACTAACCTCATTGCAACTCCTCCAAGTCTCCGACCACTACCTTGTATCCTTTTCCCTCTCGCTCCCATCCAACACTTCCCACACTGCCCCTACTCGGATGGTATCGCGCCGTCCCAACCTTCGCTCTCTCTCCCCCGCTACTCTCTCCTCTTCCATCCTATCATCTCTTCCCTCTGCTCAAACCTTCTCCAACCTATCTCCTGATTCTGCCTCCTCAACCCTCCTCTCCTCCCTTTCTGCATCCTTTGACTCTCTATGTCCCCTATCCTCCAGGCCGGCTCGGTCCTCCCCTCCCGCTCCGTGGCTCGACGACTCATTGCGAGCTCACAGAACAGGGCTCCGGGCAGCCGAGCGGAAATGGAGGAAAACTCGCCTCCCTGCGGACCTGGCATCCTTTCACTCCCTCCTCTCTACATTTTCCTCCTCTGTCTCTGCTGCTAAAGCCACTTTCTACCACTCTAAATTCCAAGCATCTGCCTCTAACCCTAGGAAGCTCTTTGCCACCTTCTCCTCCCTCTTGAATCCTCCTCCCCTCCCCCCTCTCTGCAGATGACTTCGTCAACCATTTTGAAAAGAAGGTCGACGACATCCGATCCTCGTTTGCTAAGTCAAACGACACCGCTGGTTCTGCTCACACTGCCCTACCCTGTGCTCTGACCTCTTTCTCCCCTCTCTCTCCAGATGACATCTCGCGTCTTGTGACGGCCGGCCGCCCAACAACCTGCCCGCTTGACCCTATCCCTCCTCTCTTCTCCAGACCATCTCCGGTGACCTTCTCCCTTACCTCACCTCGCTCATCAACTCATCCCTGACCGCTGGCTACGTCCCTCCCGTCTTCAAGAGAGCGAGAGTTGCACCCCTTCTGAAAAAACCTACACTCGATCCCTCCGATGTCAACAACTACAGACCAGTATCCCTTCTTTCTTTTCTCTCCAAAACTCTTGAACGTGCCGTCCTTGGCCAGCTCTCCCGCTATCTCTCTCAGAATGACCTTCTTGATCCAAATCAGTCAGGTTTCAAGACTAGTCATTCAACTGAGACTGCTCTTCTCTGTATCACGGAGGCACTCCGCACTGCTAAAGCCAACTCTCTCTCCTCTGCTCTCATCCTTCTAGACCTATCGGCTGCCTTCGATACTGTGAACCATCAGATCCTCCTCTCCACCTTCTCCGAGTTGGGCATCTCCAGCGCGGCCCATGCTTGGATTGCGTCCTACCTGACAGGTCGCTCCTACCAGGTGGCGTGGCGAGAATCTGTCTCCTCACCACGCGCTCTCACCACTGGTGTCCCCCAGGGCTCTGTTCTAGGCCCTCTCCTATTCTCGCTATACACCAAGTCACTTGGCTCTGTCATAACCTCACATGGTCTCTCCTATCATTGCTATGCAGACGACACACAATTAATCTTCTCCTTTCCCCCCTCTGATGACCAGGTGGCGAATCGCATCTCTGCATGTCTGGCAGACATATCAGTGTGGATGACGGATCACCACCTCAAGCTGAACCTCGGCAAGACGGAGCTGCTCTTCCTCCCGGGAAGGACTGCCCGTTCCATGATCTCGCCATCACGGTTGACAACTCCATCGTGTCCTCCTCCCAGAGCGCTAAGAACCTTGGCGTGATCCTGGACAACACCCTGTCGTTCTCAACTAACATCAAGGCGGTGGCCCGTTCCTGTAGGTTCATGCTCTACAACATCCGCAGAGTACGACCCTGCCTCACACAGGAAGCGGCGCAGGTCCTAATCCAGGCACTTGTCATCTCCCGTCTGGATTACTGCAACTCGCTGTTGGCTGGGCTCCCTGCCTGTGCCATTAAACCCCTACAACTCATCCAGAACGCCGCAGCCCGCCTGGTGTTCAACCTTCCCAAGTTCTCTCACGTCACCCCGCTCCTCCGCTCTCTCCACTGGCTTCCAGTTGAAGCTCGCATCCGCTACAAGACCATGGTGCTTGCCTACGGAGCTGTGAGGGGAACGGCACCTCAGTACCTCCAGGCTCTGATCAGGCCCTACACCCAAACAAGGGCACTGCGTTCATCCACCTCTGGCCTGCTCGCCTCCCTACCACTGAGGAAGTACAGTTCCCGCTCAGCCCAGTCAAAACTGTTCGCTGCTCTGGCCCCCCAATGGTGGAACAAACTCCCTCACGACGCCAGGACAGCGGAGTCAATCACCACCTTCCGGAGACACCTGAAACCCCACCTCTTTAAGGAATACCTAGGATAGGATAAAGTAATCCTTCTCACCCCCCCCACCTTAAAAGATTTAGATGCACTATTGTAAAGTGGCTGCTCCACTGGATGTCATAAGGTGAAAGCACCAATTTGTAAGTCGCTCTGGATAAGAGCGTCTGCTAAATGACTTAAATGTAATGTAAATGTAATGTAATGAATCTGCAGGTAGCTAACCAACCAGGTTCAGTGTTAGCTAGCTAGCTGACGTTAGGCTATAACTAGCATTACAAATGGCTCTGGAATAATACGAATAATATTATTACACAGATCATACACATAACGTTACTACTCTTCATGAATCTGCAGGTAGCTAACCAACCAGGTTCAGTGTTAGCTAGCTAGCCGATGTTAGGCTATAACTAGCATTACAAATGGCTCTGGAGATACGAATAATATCACTACAGAGATCATACACATAACGTTAGCTAGCGAGCCAGCCAGCTAACTTTAGCTAGGAAGCTAACAGTACACTTTAACTTGAAATGAAAACGACTTTCAGACAAAATTAGAAACGTGTAATATCTGAAAATGTAGCTAGCAAGACTATCTCATACATGGATGGACGCTTCTCCCACTCTGTCACGGATGCCATGGTTACCCTTAGTTTGAAGATGTAATCCGGAGACATGTGTTTAATACAACAGCCTTCTGCGCGTTCTCTTTTCGACTCCGTTTGCACATTTGCAATCAAAAACGACAGAATTTTCTCCTTTTCTCCTTAGCTATCATACTCTAATTCCACTGACTTCAAAACGGGGTCCTCCAGAAAGTGTAGAGCAACACGTATGCTGTTCTACTGCGCGATGTCTTTAGAAAGGATTACCTAAGCATACGGACCAGCTCATGTTATAGACAGAAGCGTGATATATGGCAGACCAATCAGAACTCTCAGAATCTCTTGACATGTCCAGCCCACCCATTATCTCAGCCAATCATGGCTCTCGGGAAGGTCCCCCCCCCCCCCCCCTTCTTTTTCGGTGGCTAAACTAACTAGGCTCGTAATTTAACCTCTTAGTCCGCCCCATCCCGCATGCGGTATCGTTACTACAGCCTCAAGCTCATTAGCATAACGCAACGTTAGCGATTTTTAAAAATCGCAAATGAAACGAAATAAATATGCCTGTTCTCAAGCTTATCCTTTTCTTAACAATCCTGTTGTCTCAGATTTTCAAAATATGCTTTAGAACCAGAGAAAATCACTAATTTGTGTAAGAGTGGTGATAGCTAGCTTAGCGTTAGCATTAGCATTTAGCACGCAACATATTCACAAAAACCAGCCAAGGAATCAATTAAAATAATTTACCTTTGAAGAACTTCAGATGTTTCAATGAGGAGACTCTCAGTTACATAGCAGATGTCCAGTTTTTCCTGAAAGATTCTTGTGTAGGACACATCGTTCCCTTTTGTTACTATGCATATGGCTACCGAAACTAACCGAAAATTCAGTCACCTACATGTCAAACTTTTTTCCGAATTAACTCCATAATATCGACTGAAACATGGAAAACGTTGTTTGAATCAATCCTGAAGGTGGTTTGTCATATTTCTCTCCATTGAAAGCACCGTCCTTGTAGCCTGGTTTGTTCTGAGATTTGAATGGAAAAATACCGGGACCTGACTTTTGCGCACCAATTGCCACGCAGACACCTAGCGGGACACCTGGTAAATGTAGTCTCTTATGGTCAATCTTCCAATGATATGCCTACAAATACGTCACAATGCTGCAGAGACCTTGGGGAAACAAGAGAAAGAGTCCGTTCATTCCTGTCGCATTCACAGCCATATAAGGCGATCATGGAAAACGTAGCCTCAGAAATCCTGTGCATTTCCTGGTCGGTCATACATCTTGGTTTTGCCCGAAACATTTGTTCTAAGGGACTCACAGTGAAAATCTTTGCATTTCTGGAAACGTAAGACTGTCTTCTTTCCAAAGCTATCAATTCCAAGCATATTCGAGCATCTTTTCGTGACAAAATATTGCGCTTAAAACGGGCACGTCTTTTTATCCAAAAATGAAATACTGCCCCTATAGGACTAACAGGTTAACAATATGATTCGTATTTACAGATGGCGTACACATTTGTTATTTAAGCATATGAAAGTTCACATGTTCCAGAGGGCATTTCTGCTAAAAAAAACATCAAAAAAACAACAGATTGATGCTTTTTTTTTACGTTCAAATGGCTCTCCTGTGAGGTAGTGACGCGTGACCTAGCTTCCTGAAATGAGTCACAATTTGGCTTCCGAAAGCATCCGTTCAAATGACCCAGAAGAGATGGTCCCCTTGAAAAACAATGTCTCTGAATCCACCAGGACTATATAACACAAGTCAAGGTGAAAGTGTAGCCTACGTGTCATTCCAGCTGATCTGATCCCAGACCAGTGTTCAGGTTGGGTCAGAGATGTTTAATACGAGCTACTTCCTGTCTATTAACATTCCAGCTGATCTGATCCCAGACCAGTGGTCAGGTTGGGTCAGAGATGTTTAATACAAGCTACTTCCTGTCTATTAACATTCCAGCTGATCTGATCCCAGACCAGTGTTCAGGTAGGGTCAGAGATGTTTAATACAAGCTACTTCCTGTCTATTAACATTCCAGCTGATCTGATCCCAGACCAGTGGTCAGGTTGGGTCAGAGATGTTTAATACAAGCTACTTCCTGTCTAATTAACTGATCTAGGGCTGCAGTTTCAACTGATCGCAATGCAGATCTCTTCTCCTCTCTCTTCTGTCCTGCGTCCCAAATTCAGAAACGAGCGCATTATGTTTGCTCTACATTTGGCTTGCTAATTCAGCCCGTCCGAGAGGAGGAGGAGGAGAGATGCAGAGCAGAGAGGTGGCTCTTCTATGCCTCACAGGCCGTGTGTGTGTGTGTGTGTGTGTGTGTGTGTGTGTGTGTGTGTGTGTGTGTGTGTGTGTGTGTGTCTGTGTGGTTTCTATGCCTCACAGGTCCTTCTCCCTCCTTCCTGGCTCACCACTCGTCATTAGCATTCTAAATACATACAAGGCTTTGTCATCACATTCCCCTCACAACTAATTTCAACTAAAATTATGCATTTTATAATTATGCGTTATACGGTGTCTCCTTGTTCAACTACTACATTACCTCCTGTCCAACAGTGCCTCATTGTTCAACTACTACATTACCTCCTGTCCAACATCGTCTCCTTGTCCAACTACTACATTACCTCCTGTCAAACAGTGTCTCCTTGTTCAACTACTACATTATCTCCTGTCAAACAGTGCCTCCTTGTTCAACTACTACATTACCTCCTGTCTAACAGTGTCTCCTTGTTCAGTGGCTCCTTGTTCAACTACTACATTACCTCCTGTCCCACAGTGTCTCCTTGTTCAACTACTACATTACCTCCTGTCCAACAGTGTCTCCTTGTTCAACTACTACATTACCTCCTGTCCAACATCGTCTCCTTGTTCAACTACTGCATTACCTCCTGTCTAACAGTGTCTCCTTGTTCAACTACTACATTGTGTTGCCTTGTTCAACTACTGCATTACCTCCTGTCCAACATAGTCTCCTTGTTCAACTACTACATTACCTCCTGTCTAACACTATCTCCTTGTTCAACTACTACATTACCTCCTGTCCCACAGTGTCTCCTTGTTCAACTACTACATTACCTCCTGTCCCACAGTGTCTCCTTGTTCAACTACTACATTACATCCTGTCCCACAGTGTCTCCTTGTTCAACTACTACATTACCTCCTGTCCCACAGTGTCTCCTTGTTCAACTACTACATTACCTCCTGTCCCAAAGTGTCTCCTTGTTCAACTACTACATTACCTCCTGTCCCACAGTGTCTCCTTGTTCAACTACTACATTACCTCCTGTCAAACAGTGGCTCCTTGTTCAACTACTACATTACCTCCTGTCCCAGTGTCTCCTTGTTCAACTACCACATTACCTCCTGTCAAACATCGTCTCCTTGTTCAACTACTACATTACCTCCTGTCTAACAGTGTCTCCTTGTTCAACTACTACATTACCTCCTGTCAAACAGTGTCTCCTTGTTCAACTACTACATTACCTCCTGTCCCACAGTGTCTCCTTGTTCAACTACTACATTACCTCCTGTCCCACAGTGTCTCCTTGTTCAACTACTACATTACATCCTGTCCCACAGTGTCTCCTTGTTCAACTACTACATTACCTCCTGTCCCACAGTGTCTCCTTGTTCAACTACTACATTACCTCCTGTCCCAAAGTGTCTCCTTGTTCAACTACTACATTACCTCCTGTCCCACAGTGTCTCCTTGTTCAACTACTACATTACCTCCTGTCAAACAGTGGCTCATTGTTCAACTACTACATTACCTCCTGTCCCAGTGTCTCCTTGTTCAACTACCACATTACCTCCTGTCAAACATCGTCTCCTTGTTCAACTACTACATTACCTCCTGTCTAACAGTGTCTCCTTGTTCAACTACTACATTACCTCCTGTCAAACAGTGTCTCCTTGTTCAACTACTACATTACCTCCTGTCTAACAGTGTCTCCTTGTTCAACTACTACATTACCTATGGTCTAACAGCGTCTCTTTGTTCAACTACTACATTACCGCCTGTCTAACATTGTCTCCTTGTTCAACTACTACATTGTGTTGCCTTGTTCAACTACTACATTACCTCCTGTCCCACAGTGTCTCCTTGTTCAACTACTACATTACCTCCTGTCCCACAGTGTCTCCTTGTTCAACTACTACATTACCTCCTGTCCCACAGTGTCTCCTTGTTCAACTTGTTCAACTACTACATTACCTCCTCCAACATTACCTCCCTAACAGTGTCTCCTTGTTCAACTACTACATTACCTCCTGTCAAACAGTGTCTCCTTGTTCAACTACTACATTACCTCCTGTCCAACATCGTCTCCTTGTTCAACTACTACATTACCTCCTGTCCAACACTATGTCCTTGTTCAACTACTACATTACCTCCTGTCCCACAGTGTCTCCTTGTTCAACTACTACATTACCTCCTGTCCCACAGTGTCTCCTTGTTCAACTACTACATTACCTCCTGTCTAACAGTGTCTCCTTGTTCAACTACTACATGACCTATTCAGAGTGAAACCATGTTGGATTCTGTACTAAACTGCTCTGACACTAGATGAGAGAGCGGCATTAACGTTTTGAAGTGGGCTCAGGGTGGTCTCCCACTATTAACCAATCAGAGGGCATCGCTGGGCGGCCGGGATAAAGGATGTCCATGTTGATTGGTTAGAACAAAGCCTAGCTTTGTGAGGTCACTGCATGGGGAGGTGGGGAGGGTAAGTGCTAAGGGGGATCCTTGAGACATCAAACTGACGTCAAGCCATTGAAGTTGAAATGTACCATGGTTAAGGTGAGGGTTAAGGTGAGGGTTAAGGTGAGGGTTAAGTTTAGTGTTAGGTGGGACGGGACAATCAATGCTGTGCGTCAAATTAGTGACCAGGCTGATGCTGCTTCAGACAGGAATCAGGAGAGAACTACACAGACAGGTAGTTCAGCCAGGATAGAACTACACAGACAGGCAGTTCAGACAGGATAGAACTACACAGACAGGTAGTTCAGCTAGGATAGAACTACACAGACAGGTAGTTCAGCTAGGATAGAACTACACAGACAGGTGGTTCAGCCAGGATAGAACTACACAGACAGGTAGTTCAGCCAGGATAGAACTACACAGACAGGTTGTTCAGCCAGGATAGAACTACACAGACAGGTAGTTCAGCCAGGAATCAGGATAGAACTACACAGACAGGTAGTTCAGCCAGGATAGAACTACACAGACAGGTAGTTCAGCCAGGATAGAACTACACAGACAGGTAGTTCAGCCAGGATAGAACTACACAGACAGGTAGTTCAGCCAGGATAGAACTACACAGACAGGTAGTTCAGCCAGGATAGAACTACACAGACAGGTAGTTCAGCCAGGATAGAACTACACAGACCGGTAGTTCAGCCAGGAATCAGGATAGAACTACACAGACAGGTAGTTCAGCCAGGATAGAACTACACAGACAGGTTGTTCAGCCAGGATAGAACTACACAGACAGGTAGTTCAGCCAGGAATCAGGATAGAACTACACAGACAGGTAGTTCAGCCAGGATAGAACTACACAGACAGGCAATTCAGCCAGGATAGAACTACACAGACAGGTAGTTCAGCCAGGATAGAACTACACAGACAGGCCGTTCAGCCAGGATAGAACTACACAGACAGGCCGTTCAGCCAGGATAGAACTACACAGACAGGTAGTTCAGCCAGGATAGAACTACACAGACAGGCAATTCAGCCAGGATAGAACTACACAGACAGGTAGTTCAGCCAGGATAGAACTACACAGACAGGTAGTTCAGCCAGGATAGAACTACACAGACAGGTAGTTCAGCCAGGATAGAACTACACAGACAGGCAGTTCAGACAGTGCATTTTGAAACATTGAAACATAAGATAATACAATTGCAATTTATGTGATAGGTCTATAGATAATATGAATTATTTGATTGGCCTATAGCCTGTCTCCGTTGACCTATAGCCTGTCTCCGTTGGCCTATAGCCTGTCTCCGTTAGGCCTATAGCCTGTCTCCGTTAGGCCTATAGCCTGTCTCCGTTAGGCCTATAGCCTGTCTCCGTTAGGCCTATAGCCTGTCTCCGTTGGCCTATAGCCTGTCTCCGTTAGGCCTATAGCCTGTCTCCGTTAGGCCTATAGCCTGTCTCCGTTGGCCTATAGCCTGTCTCCGTTGGGCCTATAGCCTGTCTCCGTTAGGCCTATAGCCTGTCTCCGTTGCTGGCCAACTACAGATGCCACCAGATTCATATCAGGAAATGTAGGTCATTTCAGGTCATCAGGAGACGCTGACGAAACACTCATACAGAATGGTCTTTGCATCGGGGCGATAACACAGATATTTAATTAAGCTAATACTGCCTCTGGTTTAGTCCTCTATATTTCACAGTCATCTCTGGCTCGCCAACTCTCAGCCACAGCCAGAATCATGCTATGCTTTCATCAGTTGTCCTGTTGTGTTACAGATTTACAACCTCCTGCTCTTTGTGGACGAACACGGACGAACACCGGGACAGAGTGGAAGACTTTTATATCACTAATGAGAAAAAGAAAGAAAAAAAAAAATCCAATGAGAATTTGTTCCAAGCGGAGCAACTTACTCAAGTAGGCTGCAGAACCATGGACAGCTACTGTCCCCTACACTCTATCAGTACACGAAGACAACTTCTGCGTTGACTCACTACTGACAACGATAAGGGGAGATGAAGGCATTTTTTAAATCACCAAAGGTCTCCTCTCCCAGTCTCCCCACTAAAGCCAGGGTCTGGTGTAGGACCTGACTCCTCTCCCAGTCTCCCCAGTGTCTGGAGTAGGACCTCTCCTCTCCCAGTCTCCCCACTAAAGCCAGTGTCTGGAGTAGGACCTCTCCTCTCCCAGTCTCCCCACTAAAGCCAGTGTCTGGTGTAGGACCTCTCCTCTCCCAGTCTACCCACTAAAGCCAGTGTCTGGTGTAGGACCTCTCCTCTCCCAGTCTCCCCACTAAAGCCAGTGTCTGGTGTAGGACCTCTCCTCTCCCAGTCTCCCCACTAAAGCCAGTGTCTGGTGTAGGACCTCTCCCCCCCAGTCTCCCCACTAAAGCCAGTGTCTGGTGTAGGATCCTGACTCCTCTCCCAGTCTACCCACTAAAGCCAGTGTCTGGTGTAGGACCTCTCCTCTCCCAGTCTCCCCACTAAAGCCAGTGTCTGGTGTAGGACCTCTCCTCTCCCAGTCTCCCCACTAAAGCCAGTGTCTGGTGTAGGACCTCTCCTCTCCCAGTCTCCCACTAAAGCCAGTGTCTGGTGTAGGATCCTGACTCCTCTCCCAGTCTACCCACTAAAGCCAGTGTCTGGTGTAGGACCTCTCCTCTCCCAGTCTCCCCACTAAAGCCAGTGTCTGGTGTAGGATCCTGACTCCTCTCCCAGTCTCCCCACTAAAGCCAGTGTCTGGTATAGGACCTGACTCCTCTCCCAGTCTCCCCACTAAAGCCAGTGTCTGGTGTAGGACCTGACTCCTCTCCCAGTCTCCCCACTAAAGCCAGTGTCTGGTATAGGACCTGACTCCTCTCCCAGTCTCCCCACTAAAGCCAGTGTCTGGTGTAGGACCTCAGGAGGCTCTCATCAGTCATAGATCAAAACACACTTTAACATCACCATTCTCCGTTCTGTGGCCCGAGAAGCTAAAGCCTCGTATGGTTTTACTACCGTGAAGTCCCATCGCGATCTGATAGGCCGTCCCACTCCAATCACAGGTATAGTGATTGGTGGACGTTTCAATGAATGGAGCATGAAGCAGATCTACTGTGT
>NW_027037042.1:5000-17105 GCF_034236695.1 Oncorhynchus nerka
TAGGACATGTTACACATCATCAGATGACAGTAATAGGACATGTTACACATCATCAGATGACAGTAATAGGACATGTTACACATCATCAGATGACAGTAATAGGACATGTTACACATCATCAGATGACAGTAATAGGACATGTTACACATCATCAGATGACAGTAATAGGACATGTTACACATCATCAGATGACAGTAATAGGACATGTTACACATCATCAGATGACAGTAATAGGACATGTTACACATCATCAGATGACAGTAATAGGACATGTTACACATCATCAGATGACAGTAATAGGACATGTTACACATCATCAGATGACAGTAATAGGACATGTTACACATCATCAGATGACAGTAATAGGACATGTTACACATCATCAGATGACAGTAATAGGACATGTTACACATCATCAGATGACAGTAATAGGACATGTTACACATCATCAGATGACAGTAATAGGACATGTTACACATCATCAGATGACAGTAATAGGACATGTTACACATCATCAGATGACAGTAATAGGACATGTTACACATCATCAGATGACAGTAATAGGACATGTTACACATCATCAGATGACAGTAATAGGACATGTTACACATCATCAGATGACAGTAATAGGACATGTTACACATCATCAGATGACAGTAATAGGACATGTTACACATCATCAGATGACAGTAATAGGACATGTTACACATCATCAGATGACAGTAATAGGACATGTTACACATCATCAGATGACAGTAATAGGACATGTTACACATCATCAGATGACAGTAATAGGACATGTTACATCATCAGATGACAGTAATAGGACATGTTACACATCATCAGATGACAGTAATAGGACATGTTACACATCATCAGATGACAGTAATAGGACATGTTACACATCATCAGATGACAGTAATAGGACATGTTACACATCATCAGATGACAGTAATAGGACATGTTACACATCATCAGATGACAGTAATAGGACATGTTACACATCATCAGATGACAGTAATAGGACATGTTACACATCATCAGATGACAGTAATAGGACATGTTACACATCATCAGATGACAGTAATAGGACATGTTACACATCATCAGATGACAGTAATAGGACATGTTACACATCATCAGATGACAGTAATAGGACATGTTACACATCATCAGATGACAGTAATAGGACATGTTACACATCATCAGATGACAGTAATAGGACATGTTACACATCATCAGATGACAGTAATAGGACATGTTACACATCATCAGATGACAGTAATAGGACATGTTACACATCATCAGATGACAGTAATAGGACATGTTACACATCATCAGATGACAGTAATAGGACATGTTACACATCATCAGATGACAGTAATAGGACATGTTACACATCATCAGATGACAGTAATAGGACATGTTACACATCATCAGATGACAGTAATAGGACATGTTACACATCATCAGATGACAGTAATAGGACATGTTACACATCATCAGATGACAGTAATAGGACATGTTACACATCATCAGATGACAGTAATAGGACATGTTACACATCATCAGATGACAGTAATAGGACATGTTTACATCATCAGATGACAGTAATAGGACATGTTACACATCATCAGATGACAGTAATAGGACATGTTACACATCATCAGATGACAGTAATAGGACATGTTACACATCATCAGATGACAGTAATAGGACATGTTACACATCATCAGATGACAGTAATAGGACATGTTACATCATCAGATGACAGTAATAGGACATGTTACACATCATCAGATGACAGTAATAGGACATGTTACACATCATCAGATGACAGTAATAGGACATGTTACACATCATCAGATGACAGTAATAGGACATGTTACACATCATCAGATGACAGTAATAGGACATGTTACACATCATCAGATGACAGTAATAGGACATGTTACACATCATCAGATGACAGTAATAGGACATGTTACACATCATCAGATGACAGTAATAGGACATGTTACACATCATCAGATGACAGTAATAGGACATGTTACACATCATCAGATGACAGTAATAGGACATGTTACACATCATCAGATGACAGTAATAGGACATGTTACACATCATCAGATGACAGTAATAGGACATGTTACACATCATCAGATGACAGTAATAGGACATGTTACACATCATCAGATGACAGTAATAGGACATGTTACACATCATCAGATGACAGTAATAGGACATGTTACACATCATCAGATGACAGTAATAGGACATGTTACACATCATCAGATGACAGTAATAGGACATGTTACACATCATCAGATGACAGTAATAGGACATGTTACACATCATCAGATGACAGTAATAGGACATGTTACACATCATCAGATGACAGTAATATTACATGTTACACATCATCAGATGACAGTAATAGGACATGTTACATCATCAGATGACAGTAATAGGACATGTTACACATCATCAGATGACAGTAATAGGACATGTTACACATCATCAGATGACAGTAATAGGACATGTTACACATCATCAGATGACAGTAATAGGACATGTTACACATCATCAGATGACAGTAATAGGACATGTTACACATCATCAGATGACAGTAATAGGACATGTTACACATCATCAGATGACAGTAATAGGACATGTTACATCATCAGATGACAGTAATAGGACATGTTACACATCATCAGATGACAGTAATAGGACATGTTACACATCATCAGATGACAGTAATAGGACATGTTACACATCATCAGATGACAGTAATAGGACATGTTACACATCATCAGATGACAGTAATAGGACATGTTACACATCATCAGATGACAGTAATAGGACATGTTACACATCATCAGATGACAGTAATAGGACATGTTACACATCATCAGATGACAGTAATAGGACATGTGTTACACATCATCAGATGACAGTAATAGACAATATTACACATCATCAGATGACAGTAATAGGGACATGTTACACATCACTGCATTTATTGCAATAGGACATGTTACACATCATCAGATGACAGTAATAGGGACATAGCCACATCATCAGATGACAGTAATAGGACATGCTACACATCATCAGATGACAGTAATAGGGACATGTTACACATCATCAGATGACAGTAATAGGACATGTTACACATCATCAGATGACAGTAATCGGACATGTTACACATCATCAGATGACAGTAATAGGACATGTTACACATCATCAGATGACAGTAATAGACATGTTACACATCATCAGATGACAGTAATAGGACATGTTACATATCATCAGATGACAGTAATAGGACATGTTGCCATCATCAGATGACAGTAATAGGACATGTTACACATCATCAGATGACAGTAATAGGACATGTTACATCAGATGACAGTAATCGGACATGTTACACATCAACAGATGACAGCATTAGGGACATGTTACACATCATCAGATGACAGTAATAGGACATGTTACACATCATCAGATGACAGTAATAGGACATGTACATCATCAGATGACATGTTACACATCATCAGATGACAGTAATAGGACATGCTACACATCATCAGATGACAGTAATAGGACATGTTACACATCATCAGATGACAGTAATAGGACATGTTACACATCATCAGATGACAGTAATAGGACATGTTACACATCATCAGATGACAGTAATAGGACATGTTACACATCATCAGATGACAGTAATAGGACATGTTACACATCATCAGATGACAGTAATAGGACATGTTACACATCATCAGATGACAGTAATAGGACATGTTACATCATCAGATGACAGTAATAGGACATGTTACACATCATCAGATGACAGTAATAGGACATGTTACACATCATCAGATGACAGTAATAGGACATGTTACACATCATCAGATGACAGTAATAGGACATGTTACACATCATCAGATGACAGTAATATGACATGTTACATCATCAGATGACAGTAATAGGACATGTTACACATCATCAGATGACAGTAATAGGACATGTTACACATCATCAGATGACAGTAATAGGACATGTTACACATCATCAGATGACAGTAATAGGACATGTTACACATCATCAGATGACAGTAATATTACATGTTACACATCATCAGATGACAGTAATAGGACATGTTACACATCATCAGATGACAGTAATAGGACATGTTACACATCATCAGATGACAGTAATAGGACATGTTACACATCATCAGATGACAGTAATAGGACATGTTACACATCATCAGATGACAGTAATAGGACATGTTACACATCATCAGATGACAGTAATAGGACATGTTACACATCATCAGATGACAGTAATAGGACATGTTACACATCATCAGATGACAGTAATAGGACATGTTACACATCATCAGATGACAGTAATAGGACATGTTACACATCATCAGATGACAGTAATAGGACATGTTACACATCATCAGATGACAGTAATAGGACATGTTACACATCATCAGATGACAGTAATAGGACATGTTACACATCATCAGATGACAGTAATAGGACATGTTAAATGGTACATTAATTTTTTTGTCAATAATATGCCATTTATATCCATAAATCTCTGTTTACAATGACGACATTTCAAAACATGCTACCAAATGTCAGGAGAAATGATGATAGCCCGACAGGATAACGCCAGATAACAAGCAATAAACATGACTAAATATACATGTTCTACATATATTTACAAAGATACACTCTTCTCTAATGCAACCGCTGTATTACATTTATTTTTAACGTTACAGACATCGTTCACTGGGAGTAGTAGAGTCGGCGCTCCGATATTAGCAGTACGTTTGGAGTCCACAGAAACCCGAAAATAACCACATAAATATTCCTTACCTTTGATGTTCTTCGATCAGAAGACATGGAAGGAGTCATACTTTACCCAATACATCGTTTGGTTTCACGTTGTGTGTCCCTGTATTAGCATATGCTAACAGCTTCAGCTGAAAATGCACCCAAAATGACTTCTGGTCCTGCACTTGCGCATCAAAACTTCAAAATTACATATTATATGTCGACTAAACTTGTCAAACTAAGTGCAGAATCGAGCTATGGATGTTTTAAACGTGTAAAAACAATGATCAGACAAACCGACATCAATTGGTGTTTTTTGGAAAAGAGAGCGTCCCAATCAGACACGCGCAATAGAGTGCATATTTTCGCGTGACCCGAACGTTTTAGCCCGCCAAAAGACGAGGGCGCGAGATTCACAATGACGCCAAAGCTGACCCAACTTTTCTGTTGACAAAGAGAGTTTGGGAGAAAAGGCTGCCCTTGGAGAGTTCTGCTTTACATACAGACATAATTTAAAACGGTTTTAGAAACTTTAGAGTGTTTTCTATTCAATGATAATTATTATATGCATATATTAGCAATATTGGACAACAGAAAATTCTGTTTACTATGGGACACGCACTTCCTCCAAAGGGGGCAGTATTCAGCCCTAGTCTTAACTGTGTGTCAGTGTTGCTTTGGAGACCACCAAAAGCAAGACAGATTCAAGACCAAGATCGGAGGGGTGGGAGCGGGAGCGGGGCGAGAACAAGTCAGGACAGAGACCAGGAGAGGGGCGAGGGTTTCTAGACTGTATCAGGACAGAGATCAGGAGAGGGGCCAGGGTTTCTAGACTGTATCAGGACAGAGACCAGGAGAGGGGCGAGGGTTTCTAGACTGTATCAGGACAGAGACCAGGAGAGGGGCCAGGGTTTCTAGACTGTATCAGGACAGAGACCAGGAGAGGGGCGAGGTTTCTAGACTGTATCAGGACAGAGACCAGAGAGGGGAGCGGGGTCCGAGACTCTATCAAGACAGAGAACCAGGAGAGGAGCGAGGAGTTCGAGACTGTATCAGGACAGAGACCAGGAGAGAGGCGAGGGTTTCTAGACTCTATCAGGGCAGGGACCAGGAGAGGGGCGAGGGTTTCTAGACTGTATCAGGACAGAGACCAGGAGAGGGTCGAGGGTTTCTAGACTGTATCAGGACAGAGACCAGGAGAGGGTCGAGGGTTTCTAGACTGTATCAAGACAGAGACCAGGAGAGGGACGCGGGGCGAGGGTTTCGAGACTGTATCAGGACAGAGACCAGGAGAGGGGCGAGGGTTTCTAGACTGTATCAGGACAGAGACCAGGAGAGGGGCCAGGGTTTCTAGACTGTATCAGGACAGAGACCAGGAGAGGGGCGAGGGTTTCTAGACTGTATCACAGGACAGAGACCAGGAGAGGGTCGAGGGCTTTCTAGACTGTATCAGGACAGAGACCAGGAGAGGGGCGAGGGTTTCTAGACTGTATCAAGACAGAGACCAGGAGAGGGACGAGGGGCGAGGTGTTTCGAGACTGCTGTATCAGGACAGAGACCAGAGAGGAGGGCGAGGGTTTCTAGACTGTATCAGGACAGAGACCAGGAGAGGGGCCAGGGTTTCTAGACTGTATCAGGGACAGAGACCAGGAGAGGGGCGAGGGTTTCTAGACTGTATCAGGACAGAGACCAGGAGAGGGGAGCGGGGTCCGAGACTCTATCAAGACAGAGACCAGGAGAGGAGCGAGGAGTTCGAGACTGTATCAGGACAGAGACCAGAGAGAGGCGAGGGTTTCAGACTGTATCAGGGCAGGGACCAGGAGAGGGGCATTTGCTTTATGTTTGCTTTATCTTGGCCAGGTCGCAACTGTAAATGAGAACTCTGTTCTCAACTTGCCTACCTTGCCGGGGCCTAGTGGTTTGAGCGCTGGACTCAGTGAACCCAAAGGCTGCAAGTTCAAATCCCCGACCTGGACAAGGCACAAATCTGTCATTCTGCCCTGAACAGGCAGTTAACCCACTGTTCCTAGGCCGTCATTGAAAATAAGAATTTGTTCTTAACTGACTTGCATAGTAAAATAAAAGTTAAAATTTAAAAAATAAAATAAGGTGAAATAAAATAAATACATTTTAAAAAAGTGCTTTATGGACCGCTTTTCGAAATTCTTCGATTTTGTCAATTAACTCATGTTTAAGAACTGTATGAATATACTTTTGCCAAATTTATTATAATGTTTTTTTTAAACTTGTACATAGGCATATGTTTTGTCCATTTGCACATATGATTTCATAGGAAGTCAAAAGTCAAAGTCTACTTTTGGCCAAATGACATAAGAAATGTCCAAATGCAATATGAAAGATTTGAAAATGCCGAAATCAGGATGCTATGTCCATTTGCCATAGTCACCATCACGAATTTGACATGCTCTGATAATCCTGCAGCAATGCAAAATTGACTGGCCTGATGAACACAGGATGGCCGGCAGTGATAGTGGTTCCTCTCCATCGCTCATTGTGTTGATTTCATCATGTCCATTTGGTGATGTTTTTCACTGTTGAATCATATTGCAAATGCACGTGCAGTTTGTGATGGCACCTCACTGTTTAAACATATTGCAAATGGACAAAAGTCAACTAGCAAGTCAGTGTCCATCAGTCAATTAGATGTCATTCTGACACAAAACTGATACCATCTGACACCAACCCCACTTTTACAACTCATTCAGGCCAACTATCACATATTTCAGAGCAGGCCCATAATTCTAGCAGCTTTCAGTTTAAAACATAATAAAACAGTAAAACACATAGTTACATTCCCTGCTTTCTAAAGTTTCTGGACTCTAGGGCTGATGGTTCATTTTTAGCTCTAACAAAGGTAACTATTGTCTGTCTGTCTCTATGCACCACACTGTGTCCCTCTGTCCTAGCTGTGTGTGTGTGTGATTTTTCTTGAACTTTTATGGGAGTCATGACTGATTTACAGTTCATGGGGTTGCTTAATCACACATATGAAGTTTTGAAAAGATCTGACCTATTTAACCCTTCGAAACAGCCACTATGACACCATTTAAGGCACTTCCGGTTGGCACAGGAAGCTGTAAGTGAACTCATATCCTCATTGGGGTATGCCTTTACAGAATCCTGAGTCTTAAGTGTTTACGTTAAGAACTGACCGATTTACACAGGGTTGAATGCACTATTTATCACAAACTGATAGTTGGGTATGGAAAACACGTTTAGGGTATTTTTAACCACTTCCGGTTGCTCCAGGAAGCTTAGAATCAACACAGGTAGACCTCATAGTGGCCTGATGGATTTTCATCGAAGACAGGTTCATAAGACATTCATAACCCACATAGGCTTCAGGTTGAATTTAGGGGTGCATGCATGGAGAGAGAAGTCATTGAAAACTGTTTGATGTAAACACCTTTTAACTGTTAAGGGTTAATGCCACACGGTCAGGTTGCTTGCACGGATCGGGATTATTTCTGAACATCACCAATTTGACATTGTACGATTTCTCTTAAATAACGATAGATAAATGTCTGGTTCTTTTATTGACACCGTAGATTCCTTTACTTTGACGTGAAGCAGAAAAACTATTGCTCTGTTTTCATTTTGGACCTTCAATCCCAGAAAATGGCCATAACTCAAAACCGTTGAGGCCTAGACGCCATCTTGGTCGGGGCCAACTGCCCATTATGCCAAACCTCACCAAGTTTCTGCTTCACATATTTTCCGCTTAGAGATAAGAGCCACGTTGTGATTCATGATGTTTGTACATTTGTAATATGATTCCATTCACTCACTTGTGGCATTTACTGGACAGCGGAAAATGACCAAAACTTCGATTATTTTATAAAACGGAAACCGAATGTCCGAGAGAGTTCGTTTGATGACTTTCTGAAGATCCGACGCCGTCACGACTTTACAAACTTTTTCGGACGCCTAGTAAGGGACTGTACATTTGCAATGTGACGTTCATAAACAGGTATGGTAAATGTCAAAATGTTCCTTGAGTTATGATATGTTTCAAGTGTGTTCAAATATTTTTCAACAAAGTAAAGGATGGTAATCTCACCCCACACTGTAAGGCTGAATGTCTCTCTCTCTTTCTCTTCTTTCTTTCTTTCTCTCTCTCTCTCTCATCTCTCTCTCTCGTCTCTCTGTGTGTCTTCTCTCTGTGTTCTTCTCTGTCCTCTCTCTCTGTTCTCTGTCTCTCTCTCTCTCTGTCTCTCTCTCTGTGGTCTCTCTCTGTTCTTCTCTCTCTGTCTCTCTCTCTGTCTCTCTCTCTCTCTCTGTCTCTCTCTCTCTCTTGTCTCTCTCTCTCTCTCTCTCTCTCTCTCTCTGTCTCTCTCTGTCTCTCTCTCTCTGTGTGTCCCTGTAGTCTCTCTCTCTCTCTCTGCTCTCTCTCTCTGTGTCTCTCTCTGTCTCTCTCTGCTCTCTCTGGTCTCTCTCTCTGTGTCTCTCTCTCTCTCTCTCTGTCTCTCCTCTCTGTCTCTCTCTCTCTCTGTCTCTCTCTCTCTCTCTCTCTCTCTCTCTCTCTCTCGTCTCTCTCTCTCTCTGCTTCTCTGCTCTCTCTGTCTCTTCTCTGTGTCTCTTCTCTGTGTGTCTCTCTCTCTCTCTCTCTCTGCTCTCTCTGTGCTCTCTCTCTCTCTGTGTCTCTCTCTCTGTGTGTCTTCTGTGTGTCTCTCTCTCTGTCTCTCTCTCTCTCTGTGTCTCTCTCTCTCTCTGTGTGTCTCTCTCTCTCTCTGTCTCTCTCTCTCTCTGTCTCTCTCTCTCTGTCTCTCTCTGTCTCTCTCTCTGTCTCTCTCTCTGTGCTCTCTCTCTGTGTCTCTCTCTCTCTGTGTCTCTCTCTCTGTCTCTGTCTTCTCTCTGTGTCTCTCTCTCTCTCTCTCTCTCTCTGTCTCTCTCTGCGTCTTCTCTCTCTCTCTGTCTTCTCTCTCTCTGTCTCTCTCTCTCTCTCTGTGTCTCTCTCTCTTCTGTGTCTCTCTCGTCTCTCTCTCTTCTCTCTCTCTCTGTGTGCTCTCTCTCTGTGTGTCTCTCTCTCTCTCTGTCTCTCTCTCTGTGTGCTCTCTCTGTCTGCTCTCTCTCTCTGTTTTTCCTCTCTCTCTCTCTCTCTCTGTGCGTCTCTCTCTGTGCCCTCTCTGTTCTCTGCTGTCTCTCTCTGTGTCTCTCTCTGTCTCTCTTCTCTCTGTGTTCTCTCTCTCTCTCTCTCTCTGCTCCGTCTCTCTCTGTGTCTCTTCTCTCTCCTCTGTGTCTCTCTCTCTGTGTGTCTCTCTCTCTGTGTGCTCTCTCTCTGTGTCTCTCTCTCAGTCTTCTGTCTCTCTCTCTGTCTCTGCGTGCCTCTGCCCTCTCTCTGTGTGCTCTCTCTCTCTCTGCGTCCTCCTCTCTCTCTCTCTCTCTGTCTCTCTCTCTCTCTGTGTCTCTCTCTCGTCTCTCTGTTTCTCTCTCTCGTGCTCTCTCTCTCTGCGTCTCTCTCTCTCTCCCTCTGTGTCGCCCTCTGTGTCCTCTCTCTCTCTGTCTCTCTCTGTGTCCTCTCTCTGTGTGCTCTCTCTTCTGTCTCTCTCTCTCTCTCTCTCTGTGTCTTCTCTCTTGTGCACCCTCTCTCTCTCTGTGTGTCTCTCTCTCTGTGTGTCTCTCTCTCTCTCTGTGTGTCTCTCTCTCTCGTCTCTCCTCTCTGTGTGTCTCTCTCTCTGTCTCTCTCTCTCTCTCTCTGTGTCTCTCTCTTGTGTCTCTCCCTCTCTCTGTGTGTCTCTCTTCGGTTCTCTCTCTCTGTGTCTCTCTCTCGTGTTCTCCTCTCTGTGTCTCTCTTCTGTGTGCTCCTCTCTGTGTGTCTCTCTCTCTCTGTCTCTCTCTCTCTCTCTGTGTGTCTCTCTCTCTCTCTCTGTGTCTCTCTGTGTGTCTCTCTCTCTCTCTGTGTGTCTCTCTGTGTCTCTCGTGTCTCTCTCTGTGTGTCTCTCTCTGTTCTCTCTCTCTCTCTCTGTTATTCTCTCTCTTCTCGCCTCTCTCTCTCTGTCTCTCTCTCTCTCTCTCCTTCTCTCTGTGTCTCTCTCTGTGTCTCTCTCTGTCTCTCTCTCTCTCTCTCGTGTCTCTCTCTCTCGTGTCTCTGCTCTGCCTCTCTCTCTCTGTGTGTCTCTCTCTCTCTGTGTGCCTCTCTGTGTGCTCTCTCTCTCTCTGTGTGTCTCTCTCTGTGCGTCCCTCTCTCTCTCTCTTGTGTCTCTCTCTCTCTCTCTCTCTCTCTCTCTCTCTCTCTGTCTGCTCTCTCTCTCTCTCTCTCTCTCTCTCGTGTCTCTCTCTGTGCTCTCTCTCTCTCTGTGTCTCTCTCTCTCTCGTGTCTCTCTCTCTCTCTGTGTCTTCTCTCTCTCTCTCTGCTCTCTCTCTCAGTGCCTCTCTCTCTGTCTCTGCGTCTCTCTCTCTCTCTCCTCTCTCTCTCTGTGTCTCTCTCTCTCTCTCTGTGTGTCTCTCTCTTTCTCTCTCTGTGTCTCTCTCTCTCTTGTGTCTCTCTCTCTGCTGTCTCTCTCTCTCTCTCTCTCTCTGTGTTCTCTCTCTGTCTGCTCTCTCTCTCTCTCTCTGTGTCTCTGTCTCTCTCTGTGTCTCTCTCTCTGTGTCTCTCTCTGCTCTCTCTCTCTCTCTCTGTCTCTCTCTCTCTGGCTCTCTCTCTCTCTGTCTCTCTCTCTCTGTCCCGTGTCTCTCTCCTCTCTGTCTTCTCTGTGTCTCTCTCTGTGTCTCTCTGCTTCTCTCTCTCTCTCTCTCTCTCTCTCTCTCTCTCTCTCTCTACACTGTGAGCGCTTACTAGTGGCTGATATCTCCAGAGAGGGATGGTATGGGAATCAAAACGGTCTGTGTGAAAACACTCTCTCTCTCTCTCTCTCTGTCTCTCTCTCTGTGTGTCTCTCTCTCTGTGTGTCTCTCTCTCTGTGTGTCTCTTCTGTGTCTCTCTCTCGTGTCTCTCTGTCTCTCTCTTCTCTCTGTGTCTCTCTCTCTGTGTCTCTCTCTCTCTTCTCTTTGTGTCTCTCTCTCTGTGTCTCTCTGTCTCTCTCTGTGTCTCTCTCTTGTGTCTCTCTCGTCTTCTCTCTCTCTCTCTCTCTCTCTCTGTGTCCTCTCTGTGTCTCTCTCTCTCTGTCTCTCTCTCGTCTCTCTCTCTGTCTCTCTCTCTCTGTCTCTCTGTCTCTGTGTCTCTCTCTCTCTCTGTGCTCTTCTCTCTCTTCTCTCTCTCTCTCGTTCTCTCTGTCTTCTCTGT
>NW_027037043.1:0-17106 GCF_034236695.1 Oncorhynchus nerka
AATAGGTGATAAGAGAACCCGTAATGGGGATTCAGCACTGTAAAACACCAGATCATATTCAATAGGTGGTGATAAGAGAACCCCGTAATGGGGATTCAGCACTGTAAAACACCAGATCATATTCAATAGGTGTTAGATAAGAGAACCCCCGTAATGGGGATTCAGCACTGTAAAACACCAGATCATATTCAATAGGTGTTAGATAAGAGAACCCCGTAATGGGGATTCAGCACTGTAAAACACCAGATCATATTCAATAGGTGTTAGATAAGAGAACCCCGTAATGGGGATTCAGCACTGTAAAACACCAGATCATATTCAATAGGTGTTAGATAAGGGAACCCCGTAATGGGGATTCAGCACTGTAAAACACCAGATCATATTCAATAGGTGTTAGATAAGGGAACCCCGTAATGGGGATTCAGCACTGTAAAACACCAGATCATATTCAATAGGTGTTAGATAAGGGAACCCCGTAATGGGGATTCAGCACTGTAAAACACCAGATCATATTCAATAGGTGTTAGATAAGGGAACCCCGTAATGGGGATTCAGCACTGTAAAACACCAGATCATATTCAATAGGTGTTAGATAAGAGAACCCCGTAATGGGGATTCAGCACTGTAAAACACCAGATCATATTCAATAGGTGTTAGATAAGGGAACCCCGTAATGGGGATTCAGCACTGTAAAACACCAGATCATATTCAATAGGTGTTAGATAAGAGAACCCCGTAATGGGGATTCAGCACTGTAAAACACCAGATCATATTCAATAGGTGTTAGATAAGAGAACCCCGTAATGGGGATTCAGCACTGTAAAACACCAGATCATATTCAATAGGTGTTAGATAAGAGAACCCCGTAATGGGGATTCAGCACTGTAAAACACCAGATCATATTCAATAGGTGATAAGAGAACCCCGTAATGGGGATTCAGCACTGTAAAACACCAGATCATATTCAATAGGTGTTAGATAAGGGAACCCCGTAATGGGGATTCAGCACCGTAAAACACCAGATCATATTCAATAGGTGATAAGAGAACCCCGTAATGGGGATTCAGCACCGTAAAACACCAGATCATATTCAATAGGTGATAAGAGAACCCCGTAATGGGGATTCAGCACTGTAAACACCAGATCATATTCAATAGGTGTTAGATAAAGGAACCCCGTAATGGGGATTCAGCACTGTAAAACGCAGATCATATTCAATAGGTGTTAGATAAGGGAACCCACGTAATGGGGATTCAGCACCTTGACTAGATCATATTCAATAGGTGTTAGATAAGAGAACCCCGTGTGGGGATTCAGCACTATAAAACACCAGATCATATTCAATAGGTGTTAGATAAGAGAACCCCGTATTAGGATTCAGCACTATGAAAACACCAGATCATATTCAATAGGTGTTAGATAGGGAACCCGTAATGGGGATTCAGCACTGTAAAACACCAGATCATATTCAATAGGTGTTAGATAAGGAACCCCGTAATGGGGAGTTCAGCACTGTAAAACACCAGATCATATTCAATAGGTGTTAGATAAGGAACCCGTAATGGGGATTCAGCACTGTAAAAACACCAGATCATATTCAATAGGTGTTAGATAAGAGAACCAAAGTAGCCGGGAGAGACGAGGAAGAAAGAGAACAGAAAAAAGAGATAGAAGAAAGAAGGGGAGCGAGGGAACGACGGAGCGAGGGAACGACGGAGCGAGGTGAGGGGAGCCAGGAGCGAGGAGAGAGGATGCGAGGGGTGAGAGGATGCGAGGGGTGAGAGGAGCGAGGAGGCGAAGGTGAGAGGGAGAAGTGAGGGAGCGAGGGAGCGAGGAAGCGTGGAAGGAGCGAGGGAGCCGAGGGAGGAACGGGAGCGAGGGAGCGAGGAACGAGGAGCGAGAGGGAGCGAAGGAACGAGGAGCGAGGAACGAGGGAGCGAGGGAGCGAGGGCGAGGGAAGAGGAAGGGAGGCGGAGGGAGTGAGGAGCGAGCAGGTGTGTTCCTACAGCTGGTGATGAGGAGATGACAAGGGCCATGGAGATAAAAGATGGATTGATAAAGAAAAGAAAATGTAGCGATCTGGGATCTGTCTGGTTCCCACGAGGTTCCTTACAGAGGGCGGGAAGCCAACCAACCTGAGAACTACTGTCTGCCACTAACTCAGCCAGCCTGAGAGGGGATGCCTGCCACTAACAAGCACTTGTAGTGCCTGCCACTTCAACCAACCTGAGCTGGTGAGGGGATGGACTAGATCAGCCAACCTATGAGCTGCTGTCTGCCACTAACTCCAGCCAACCTGGAGATGCCTGACACTAACTCAGCCAACCTGAGAGGAGATTGCCACTAACTCAACCAACCTGAGAGGAGATGCTCTGCCACTAACTCAGCCAACCTGAGAGGAGATGTCTGCCACTAACAGTGAGCTGCTGCCTGCCACTAACTCAACCAACCTGATAGTTCCTGCCCCTAACTCAACCAACCTAGCTACTGGCCACTAACTCAACCATCCTGAGAGGATGCCTGCCACTAACTCAACCAAGATAAGGCCACTAACTCAACCAACCTGAAGCTGCTGTCCACTAACTTGAGGAGAGCACTAACTCAGCCAACCTGTGAGGAGATGCATGACACTAACTCAGCCAACCTGAGAGGAGATGCTTGCCACTAACTCAGCCAACCTGAGAGGAGATGCCTGCCACTAACTCAGGCAACCTGAGAGGAGATGCCTGCCACTAACTCAGCCAACCTGTGAGGAGATGCCTGCCACTAACTCAGCCAACCTGTGAGGAGATGCCTGACACTAACTCAGCCAACCTGAGAGGAGATGCCTGCCACTAACTCAGCCAACCTGAGAGGAGATGTCTGCCACTAACTCAGCCAACCTGAGAGGAGACTACTAACTCAACCAACCTTAGAGGAGATGTCTGGGATGCCTGCCACTAACTCCAGCCAAGCTGCCTGCCACTAACTCAGCCAGCCTGATAGCTACTGCCTGCCACTAACTCAGCCAACCTGTGACTGGACCTGATGCCTGACACTAACTCAGCCAACCTGATAGAGCCTGCCACTAACTCAACCAAGATGCCTGCCACTAACTCAACCAACCTGAGAGGGATGCCTGCCACTAACTCAGCCAACCTGAGAGAGACTGTCTGCCACTAACTCAGCCATCCTGAGCTGCTGTCTGCCACTAACAATGGCCGAGAGGAGATGCCTGCCACTAACTCAAACCTGTGAGGAGATGCAGCACTAACTGCCTGCCACTAACTCAGCCAACCTGATAGCTACCTGCCTGCCACTAACTCAGCCAACCTGTGAGGAGATGCCTGAGAGCTGAGGGAGATGCCTGACACTAACTCAGCCACTACCTGCCACTAACTCAACCTGATAGCTGCACCACTAACTCAGCCAACCTGCCCACTAACTCAACCAACCAGATGTCTGCCACTAACTCAACCAACCTGCTACTGCCTGCCACTAACTCAACCAACCTGATAGCTACTGCCTGCCACTAACTCAACCAACCTGATTCTGCTGCATAACTCTACTGTCTGCCTGCCACTAACTCAGCCAACCTGATAGCTACTGGGCCAACCTGATAGCTACTGCCTGCCACTAACTCAACCAACCTGATAGCTACTGCCTGCCACTAACTCAACCAGCCTGAGAGGAGATGCTTGCCACTAACTCAACCAACCTGAGAGGAGATCTCCCCTACATAGTGCACTACCTTTGATGGTGGGGGTGAAAGAACAACATCCGGCCGGGGAGAGGGGCGAGGCAGGGAGGACTATGGTGAGAGAGGGAGGGAGGATGGCGGTACAGATGCAAGGAGGACTCTGGTGAGAGAGGGAGGGAGGGATGGCGGTACAGATGCAAGAGGACTCTGGTGAGAGAGGAGGGGAGGGATGGCGGTACAGATGCAAGGAGGACTCTGGTGAGAGAGGGGGAGGAGGGGGATGGCGGACTCTGGTGAGAGGGAGGGAGGGGATGGTACAGATGCAAGGAGGACTCTGGTGAGAGAGGGAGGGAGGGATGGCGGTACAGATGCAAGGAGGACTCTGGTGAGAGAGGGAGGGAGGGATGGCGGTACAGATGCAAGGAGGACTCTGGTGAGAGAGGGAGGGAGGGATGGCGGTACAGATGCAAGAGGACTCTGGTGAGAGAGGGGAGGGAGGATGGCGGTACAGATGCAGGAGGACTGTGGTGAGACGGAGGATGGAGGGGTGATTAGTCAATCTGCCTGAGGAGTGTTGATACGTAACAGAGGGGAGCTCTTTAAATATTGATACGGCGATAGCTCATCCGACGTAATGCAGGTGTCCCTATATCAACACATCCCCTTCATCTTTAGGGAGGAAAGAGACCAGAACAACAACCCACGCAGGGTTTAAACATGAGACCACCTGTTGGAGACACACACAGACACACAGACACAGACAGACACACAGACACACACACACACAGACACACACAGACACACACAGAGACAGAGACACAGACACAGACACAGACACAGACAGACAGACAGACAGACAGACAGACAGACAGACAGACAGACAGACAGACAGACAGACAGACAGACAGACAGACAGACAGACAGACAGACAGACAGACAGACAGACAGACAGACACACACACACACACACACACACACTCACACACACAGAGACACAGACACAGATACAGACACAGACACACACACACACACACACACACATCTTCATGGACTCACCTGAGTATCGTATGCGGAAGCCTTTGTGGCTGGTGGTGTGGTCGAGACCAGTGGAGGTAGACCTTGTTGTTAGAGCTGGTGATGCTGAGAGGAGACGAGTAGTTTCCACTCAGAGTGACCAGGAGAGGACTCTGTCTGGACGGACCTGTATAGATTAGATAAGAGAAAGAGACTTGGACTTGTGTCTTACTTTAAATGTGACTTCCTCCATACACTATCCCCATAATGATGCATCACATACCATCACTCCACTAATCACAACGTACAATACACACTGCATCATCACATTACAACCCTACATCTAACCCTTCCTCCAACAACCCTGGGTTCATATGACATCATGAACCTCTAACAACCCTGGGTTCATGGCATCATGAACCTCTAACAACCCTGGGTTTAAATGACATCATGAACCTCTAACAACCCTGGGTTTAAATGACCCATAATGGGTTTAAATGACATCATGAACCTCTAACAACCCTGGGTTTAAATGACATCATGAACCTCCAACAACCCTGGGTTTAAATGACATCATGAACCTCTAACAACCCTGGGTTTAAAACATCATGAACCTCCAACAACCCTGGGTTTAAATGACATCATGAACCTCTAACAACCCTGGGTTTAAATGAATCATGAACCTCTAACAACCCATACAATGAGGCTCTAACAACCCTGGGTTCATATGACACCTCATAAACATTGATGGTGTGACTCCTTTTCATGGTCCTTTTTCGAGCCGATGGGGTCCATAACTGTTTAGACATGATCAGTAGTGTCATCCTGGTCAGCTCGACCAGTTGGGGGAGGATTCCAATGCCTTGAGGTGTTTAGCGTGTGGTTTCACGTCTACACATGCTAGTTCTAGTGGTCTGTCATGTTAGCAGGAGCTGTCAACTCCTAAATCAAAAGAAGCTCTTTCTATTGAGGCTTTGCCAATGTACTCGTCCGTGTAGTTTGGTCCCATGCTGCTATGGCAGAGATAGCAGCTGGGAAGTGAGAAACAGATTCCCATCCAAGAATCCAACGATCCACACTCTGTTTGGCAGCCCACGAGGGCTTTACACGTCTGTTCTCTCCCGCTCGTTGGAAGATTAAAAAAAAGAGAGGAATCAGTAACACTTCTCTCCAGCTCACCCACGTCTTTAGAGAGGTTGGTAGTGTGTAGAGTCAGACCATTTCTCTCCAGCTCACCCACGTCTTTAGAGAGGTTGGTAGTGTGTAGTGTGTAGAGTCAGACCATTTCTCTCCAGTTCACCCACATCTTTAGAGAGGTTGGTAGTGTGTAGAGTCAGACCATTTCTCTCCAGTCTTTAGAGGTTGGTAGTGTGTAGAGTCAGACCATTTCTCTCCAGCTCACCCACATCTTTAGAGAGGTTGGTAGTGTGTAGAGTCAGACCATTTCTCCAGCTCACCCACATCTTTAGAGAGGTTGGTAGTGTGTAGAGTCAGACCGACATTAGCCTTTCAAATAAATATTTGTTTCCACTAATAAAGTGGCCATATTATATACATAACATCAACAAATACGTCTGCTCATTTCTAGTATTTTTCTGAATGTTTTTTTTTGAATGTTTTAATTGTTGCCTGTAGGGGAGGCGCTCTACGATCTGCTCATTGTACATCATTCAGCCCTACAATCACGATGCGAGAGACTATGCATGGTGGTTTGACGATGAGTAGTGTCGTGAAGTGATGACTGCTATTTATTGAATAAATACCCCCAACGTTTAATTACTACTCAATTAAATTAATAATGTAACAATTAATTATTTTTAATTTGGGGCACCACGGGAAAAGTTTATTTAATGAGTTACCGTTTCCCGAATTAACACAATAATATATCGATATCAATCATTTATTTCCTCAGTCTCTTTCTAGATGTCGCATGATCCTTGGATATCTGCACGAACCCTAGCCTCAGCGATACACAAATAAATAATTCTCTACTATTATTCTGACATTTCACATTCTTAAAAATAAAGTGGTGATCCTAACTGACCTAAGACAGGAATTGTTTATTGGATTAAATGTCAGGATGGTGAAAAACTGAGTTTAAACTGTATTTGTCTAAGGTGTATGTAAACTTCCGACTTCAACTGTATACATACAGTGCAACCAATTACCTTCAGAAGTCACATAATTAGTTTAAATAAAGTCCACCAATATGCAATCTCAGTGTCACATGATCTGTCACATGAGCTCAGTATATACACACACCTGCTCTGAAAGGGCCCAGAGTCTGCAACACCACTAAGCAAGGGCACAACCAAGCAAGGGGCACAACCAAGCAAGCGGCACAACCAAGCACAACCAAGGGCACAACCAGCAAGGGCACAACCAAGCAAGGGGGCACAACCAAGCAAGGGGCACAACCAAGCAAAGGGGCACAACCAAACAAGGGGCACAACCAAGCAAGGGGCACAACCAAGCAAGGGCACAAATACCTGCTCAGAAATGAAGGAATGATGGATGGCGCTAAATAAGGAAACTAAATGAGGGAAACCTGTTTCAGTCTTCCAGAGTTTTGAGACTGGGACGGAGGTTCACCTTCCAGCAGGACAATGACCCTAAGCATACAGCTAAAGCAACACTCGAGTGGTTTAAGGGAAACATTTAAATGTCTTGAATGGCCTAGTCAAAGCCCAGACCTCAATCCAATTGAGAATCTGTGGTATGACTTAAAGATTGCTGTACAGCAACACAGGTAGTATAGACAGGCAGTATATACAGGGAGTATATACAACAATACAGGCAGTATTAGATTAAATGCAACAATACAGGCAGTATATACAACAATACAGGCAGTATATACAACAATAGTATATGACAGTATACACAACAACACAGGTAGTATATACAACAATACAGGTAGTATATACAACAACACAGGTAGTATATACACAACAATACAGATAGTATATACAATACAGATAGTATATACAATACAGATAGTATACAATACAGATAGTATATAACACAGATAGTATATACAATACAGATAGTATATACAAACAGATGGTATATACAATGCAGATAGTATATACAATACAGATAGTTGTATATACAATACAGATATTATACACAACAATACAGATGGTATATACAATTACAGATAGTATATACAATACAGATAGTATAACACAGATAGTATACAACAATACAGGTAGTATATACAATACAGATAGTATACACAACAACACAGATAGTATACAGATAGTATACACAACAACACAGATAGTATATACAACACAGATAGTATATATACCAGATTATATACAACAATTGTATATACAACAACACAGATAGTATACACAATACAGATAGTATATACAATACAGATAGTATATACAAACATATACATACAATACAGACGTATATATACAATACAGATAGTATATACAACAACAAGGTGGTATATACATACTTACAAAGATAGTATATACAACAAGCAGATAGTATATACAACAACACAGATAATAATACAGATAGTATATACAATACAGATAGTATATACAATACAGATAGTATATACAATACAGATAGTATATACAATACAGATAGTATATACAACAATACAGGTAGTATATACAATACAGATAGTATATACAACAACACAGGTGGTATATACAATACAGATAGTATATACAATACAGATAGTATATACAACAATACAGGTAGTATATACACCAATACAGATAGTATACACAACAACACAGATAGTATATACAACAACACAGATAGTATATACAACAACACAGATAGTATATACAACAATACAGGTAGTATATACAACAACACAGATAGTATACACAACAATACAGATAGTATATACAACAACACAGATAGTATATACAACAATACAGGTAGTATATACAACAACACAGATAGTATATACAACAATACAGGTAGTATATACAACAACACAGATAGTATACACAACAATACAGGTAGTATATACAACAATACAGGTAGTATACACAACAATACAGGTAGTATATACAACAACACAGATAGTATACACAACAATACAGGTAGTATACACAATACAGATAGTATACACAGCAATACAGGTAGTATATACAACAACACAGATAGTATACACAACAATACAGGTAGTATACACAATACAGATAGTATACACAACAACACAGATAGTATATACAACAACACAGATAGTATATACAACAATACAGGTAGTATACACAACAACACAGATAGTATACACAACAACACAGGTAGTATATACAACAACACAGATAGTATACACAATAACACAGGTAGTATATACAACAATACAGGTAGTATATACAACAATACAGGTAGTATATACAATACAGATAGTATATACAACAACACAGATAGTATACACAACAACACAGATAGTATATACAACAACACAGATAGTATACACAATAACACAGGTAGTATATACAACAATACAGGTAGTATATACAACAATACAGGTAGTATATACAATACAGATAGTATATACAACAACACAGATAGTATATACAACAACACAGATAGTATATACAACAACACAGATAGTATACACAACAACACAGATAGTATATACAACAACACAGATAGTATATACAACAACATAGATAGTATACACAACAATACAGATAGTATACACAACAACACAGATAGTATACACAACAACACAGATAGTATATACAACAACACAGATAGTATACACAATAACACAGGTAGTATATACAACAATACAGGTAGTATATACAACAATACAGGTAGTATATACAATACAGATAGTATATACAACAACACATATAGTATATACAACAACACAGGTAGTATATACAATACAGATAGTATATACAACAACACAGATAGTATACACAACAATACAGGTAGTATATACAACAACACAGATAGTATATACAACAACACAGACAGTATACACAACAATACAGGTAGTATACACAACAATACAGGTAGTATATACAACAACACAGATAGTATATACAATACAGATAGTATATACAATACAGATAGTATATACAACACAGATAGTATATACAATACAGATAGTATATACAATACAGATAGTATATACAATACAGATAGTATATACAATACAGATAGTATATACAACAATACAGGTAGTATATACAATACAGATAGTATACACAACAATACAGATAGTATATACAATACAGATAGTATATACAATACAGATAGTATATACAATACAGATAGTATATACAACAATACAGGTAGTATATACAATACAGATAGTATACACAACAATACAGATAGGAATTACAACAATACAGATAGTATACACAACAACACAGATAGTATACACAACAACACAGATAGTATATACAACAATACAGATAGTATATACAACAATACAGGTAGTATATACAACAACACAGATAGTATACACAATACAGATAGTATATACAATACAGATAGTATATACAATACAGATAGTATATACAATACAGATCGTATATACAATACAGATAGTATATACAACAACACAGGTGGTATATACAACAACACAGATAGTATATACAACAATACAGGTAGTATATACAACAACACAGATAGTATACACAATACAGATAGTATATACAATACAGATAGTATATACAATACAGATAGTATATACAATACAGATAGTATATACAATACAGATAGTATATACAACAATACAGGTAGTATATACAATACAGATAGTATATACAACAACACAGGTGGTATATACAATACAGATAGTATATACAATACAGATAGTATATACAACAATACAGGTAGTATATACACCAATACAGATAGTATACACAACAACACAGATAGTATATACAACAACACAGATAGTATATACAACAACACAGATAGTATATACAACAATACAGGTAGTATATACAACAACACAGATAGTATACACAACAATACAGATAGTATATACAACAACACAGATAGTATATACACAATACAGATAGTATATACAACAACACAGATAGTATATACAACAATACAGGTAGTATATACAACAACACAGATAGTATACACAACAATACAGGTAGTATATACAACAATACAGGTAGTATACACAACAATACAGGTAGTATATACAACAACACAGATAGTATACACAACAATACAGGTAGTATACACAATACAGATAGTATACACAGCAATACAGGTAGTATATACAACAACACAGATAGTATACACAACAATACAGGTAGTATACACAATACAGATAGTATACACAACAACACAGATAGTATATACAACAACACAGATAGTATATACAACAATACAGGTAGTATACACAACAACACAGATAGTATACACAACAACACAGGTAGTATATACAACAACACAGATAGTATACACAATAACACAGGTAGTATATACAACAATACAGGTAGTATATACAACAATACAGGTAGTATATACAATACAGATAGTATATACAACAACACAGATAGTATACACAACAACACAGATAGTATATACAACAACACAGATAGTATACACAATAACACAGGTAGTATATACAACAATACAGGTAGTATATACAACAATACAGGTAGTATATACAATACAGATAGTATATACAACAACACAGATAGTATATACAACAACACAGATAGTATATACAACAACACAGATAGTATACACAACAACACAGATAGTATATACAACAACACAGATAGTATATACAACAACATAGATAGTATACACAACAATACAGATAGTATACACAACAACACAGATAGTATACACAACAACACAGATAGTATATACAACAACACAGATAGTATACACAATAACACAGGTAGTATATACAACAATACAGGTAGTATATACAACAATACAGGTAGTATATACAATACAGATAGTATATACAACAACACATATAGTATATACAACAACACAGGTAGTATATACAATACAGATAGTATATACAACAACACAGATAGTATACACAACAATACAGGTAGTATATACAACAACACAGATAGTATATACAACAACACAGGTAGTATATACAATACAGATAGTATATACAACAACACAGATAGTATACACAACAATACAGGTAGTATATACAACAACACAGATAGTATACACAACAATACAGGTAGTATATACAATACAGATAGTATATACAACAACACAGATAGTATACACAACAACACAGATAGTATACACAACAATACAGGTAGTATATACAATACAGATAGTATATACAACAACACAGATAGTATACACAACAACACAGATAGTATACACAACAATACAGGTAGTATATACAACAACACAGGTAGTATACACAACAATACAGGTAGTATATACAATACAGATAGTATATACAACAACACAGATAGCATACACAACAACACAGATAGTATACACAACAATACAGGTAGTATATACAATACAGATAGTATATACAACAACACAGATAGTATACACAACAACACAGATAGTATACACAACAATACAGGTAGTATATACAACAACACAGGTAGTATACACAACAATACAGATAGTATATACAATACAGATAGTATACACAACAACACAGGTAGTATACACAACAACACAGGTAGTATATACAACAATACAGATAGTATATACAACAATACAGATAGTATATACAATACAGATAGTATATACAACAACACAGATAGTATATACAACAATACAGATAGTATACACAACAATACAGATAGTATATACAACAATACAGGTAGTATATACAACAATACAGGTAGTATACACAACAACACAGATAGTATACACAATACAGATAGTATACACAACAACACAGATAGTATACACAATACAGATAGTATATACAATACAGATAGTATATACAATACAGATAGTATATACAATACAGATAGTATATACAACAACACAGGTGGTATATACAACAACACAGATAGTATATACAACAATACAGGTAGTATATACAACAACACAGATAGTATACACAATACAGATAGTATATACAATACAGATAGTATATACAATACAGATAGTATATACAATACAGATAGTATATACAATACAGATAGTATATACAACAATACAGGTAGTATATACAATACAGATAGTATATACAACAACACAGGTGGTATATACAATACAGATAGTATATACAATACAGATAGTATATACAACAATACAGGTAGTATATACACCAATACAGATAGTATATACAACAACACAGATAGTATACACAACAATACAGATAGTATATACAACAACACAGATAGTATATACAACAACACAGATAGTATATACAACAATACAGGTAGTATATACAATACAGGTAGTATATACAACAACACAGATAGTATATACAACAATACAGGTAGTATATACAATACAGATAGTATATACAATACAGATAGTATATACAACAACACAGATAGTATACACAACAACACAGATAGTATATACAACAACACAGGTAGTATATACAATACAGATAGTATATACAACAACACAGATAGTATACACAACAATACAGGTAGTATATACAACAACACAGATAGTATATACAACAACACAGGTAGTATATACAATACAGATAGTATATACAACAACACAGATAGTATACACAACAATACAGGTAGTATATACAACAACACAGATAGTATACACAACAACACAGATAGTATACACAACAACACAGGTAGTATACACAACAATACAGGTAGTATATACAATACAGATAGTATATACAACAACACAGATAGTATACACAACAACACAGATAGTATACACAACAATACAGGTAGTATATACAATACAGATAGTAAATACAACAACACAGATAGTATACACAACAACACAGATAGTATACACAACAATACAGGTAGTATATACAACAACACAGGTAGTATACACAACAATACAGGTAGTATATACAATACAGATAGTATATACAACAACACAGATAGTATACACAACAACACAGATAGTATACACAACAATACAGGTAGTATATACAATACAGATAGTATATACAACAACACAGATAGTATACACAACAACACAGATAGTATACACAACAATACAGGTAGTATATACAACAACACAGGTAGTATACACAACAATACAGATAGTATATACAACAATACAGATAGTATATACAACAATACAGGTAGTATATACAATACAGATAGTATATACAACAATACAGGTAGTATATACAACAATACAGGTAGTATATACAATACAGATAGTATACACAACAATACAGGTAGTATATACAACAATACAGGTAGTATATACAATACAGATAGTATATACAACAACACAGATAGTATATACAACAATACAGCTAGTATACACAACAACACAGGTAGTATACACAACAATACAGGTAGTATATACAACAATACAGGTAGTATACACAATAACACAGGTAGTATATACAATACAGATAGTATATACAACAACACAGGTAGTATATACAACAATACAGATAGTATATACAACAACACAGATAGTATACACAACAATACAGGTAGTATATACAACAACACAGATAGTATAAACAATACAGATAGTATACACAACAACACAGGTAGTATATACAATACAGATAGTATACACAATACAGATAGTATATACAACAACACAGATAGTATATACAATACAGATAGTATATACAACAACACAGATAGTATACACAACAACACAGGTAGTATACACAACAATACAGGTAGTATATACAATACAGATAGTATATACAACAACACAGATAGTATACACAACAATACAGGTAGTATATACAATACAGGTAGTATACACAACAACACAGGTAGTATACACAACAATACAGGTAGTATACACAACAACACAGGTAGTATACACAACAACACAGATAGTATATACAACAACACAGGTAGTATACCCAACAATACAGATAGTATACACAATACAGATAGTATACACAACAACACAGGTAGTATACACAACAACACAGGTAGTATATACAACAATACAGATAGTATATACAACAATACAGATAGTATATACAATACAGATAGTATATACAACAACACAGATAGTATATACAACAATACAGATAGTATATACAACAATACAGATAGTATATACAATACAGATAGTATATACAACAACACAGATAGTATATACAACAATACAGATAGTATACACAACAATACAGATAGTATATACAACAATACAGGTAGTATATACAACAATACAGGTAGTATACACAACAACACAGATAGTATACACAATACAGATAGTATACACAACAACACAGATAGTATACACAATACAGATAGTATATACAATACAGATAGTATATACAATACAGATAGTATATACAATACAGATAGTATATACAACAACACAGGTGGTATATACAACAACACAGATAGTATATACAACAATACAGGTAGTATATACAACAACACAGATAGTATACACAATACAGATAGTATATACAATACAGATAGTATATACAATACAGATAGTATATACAATACAGATAGTATATACAATACAGATAGTATATACAACAATACAGGTAGTATATACAATACAGATAGTATACTACAACAACACAGATGAGTATATACAATACAGATAGTATATACAATACAGATAGTATATACAACAATACAGGTAGTATATACACCAATACAGATAGTATATACAACAACACAGATAGTATACACAACAATACAGATAGTATATACAACAACACAGATAGTATATACAACAACACAGATAGTATATACAACAATACAGGTAGTATATACAATACAGGTAGTATATACAACAACACAGATAGTATATACAACAATACAGGTAGTATATACAATACAGATAGTATATACAATACAGATAGTATATACAACAACACAGATAAGTATACACAACAACACAGATAGTATATACAACAACACAGGTAGTATATACAATACAGATAGTATATACAACAACACAGATAGTATACACAACAATACAGGTAGTATATACAACAACACAGATAGTATATACAACAACACAGGTAGTATATACAATACAGATAGTATATACAACAACACGGATAGTATACACAACAATACAGGTAGTATATACAACAACACAGATGGTATACACAACAACACGAGATAGTATACACAACAACACAGGTAGTATACACAACAATACAGGTAGTATATACAATACAGATAGTATACAACAACACAGATAGTATACACAACAACACAGATAGTATACACAACAATACAGGTAGTATATACAATACAGATAGATAAATACAACAACACGAGATAGTATACACAACAACACAGATAGTATACACAACAATACAGGTAGTATATACAACAACACAGGTAGTATACACAACAATACAGGTAGTATATACAATACAGATAGTATATACAACAACACAGATAGTATACACAACAACACAGATAGTATACACAGCAATACAGGTAGTATATACAATACAGATAGTATATACAACAACACAGATAGTATACACAACAACACAGATAGTATACACAACAATACAGGTGGTATATACAACAACACAGGTAGTATACACAACAATACAGATAGTATATACAACAATACAGATAGTATATACAACAATACAGGTAGTATATACAATACAGATAGTATATACAACAATACAGGTAGTATATACAACAATACAGGTAGTATATACAATACAGATAGTATACACAACAATACAGGTAGTATATACAACAATACAGGTAGTATATACAATACAGATAGTATATACAACAACACAGATAGTATATACAACAATACAGCTAGTATACACAACAACACAGGTAGTATACACAACAATACAGGTAGTATATACAACAATACAGGTAGTATACACAATAACACAGGTAGTATATACAATACAGATGAGTATATACAACAACACAGGTAGTATATACAACAATACAGATGAGTATATACAACAACACAGATAGTATACACAACAATACAGGTAGTATATACAACAACACAGATAGTATAAACAATACAGATAGTATACACAACAACACAGGTGATATATACAATACAGATAGTATACACAATGCAGATGAGTATATACAACAACACAGATAGTATATACAATACAGATAGTATATACAACAACACAGATAGTATACACAACAACACAGGTAGTATACACAACAATACAGGTAGTATATACAATACAGATAGTATATACAACAACACAGATAGTATACACAACAATACAGGTAGTATATACAATACAGGTAGTATACACAACAACACAGGTAGTATACACAACAATACAGGTAGTATACACAACAACACAGGTAGTATACACA
>NW_027037044.1:0-17108 GCF_034236695.1 Oncorhynchus nerka
AATTCTCTTCTTCTCTCCTCATCTCTCCATACCTTTACTTCTCTTCTTCTCTACTCATCTCTCCATACCTTTACTTCTCTTCTTCTCTCCTCATCTCTCCATACCTTTTACTTCTCACTCATTCTCTCCATACCTTTTACTTCTCTTCTTCTCTCCTCATCTATCCATCCCTTTTACTTCTCATTCTTCTCTCCTCATCTCTCCATACCTTTTATATCTCTCCTTCTCTCCATCTCTGACATCCCTTTTATCTCTCTCCTTCTTTCCATCTTGTCTCCGTCTCTCCTTCTTTCCTAATGTCGCCATCTTTTAACCTCTCTCTTTCTCTTCATCTCTTTAACCTCTCTCCTTCTCTGCTCATCTCTCCATCCCATTAACCTCTCTCCTTCTCTCCTTCTCTCCATCCCATTAACCTCTCTCCTTCTCTCCTCATCTCTCCATCCGTTTAACCTATCTCCTTCTCTCCTCATATTTCCTTCTCTCCATCCCATTAACCTCTCTCCTTCTCTCCATCTCTCCATCCCATTAACCTATCTCCTTCTCTCCTCATATTTCCTTCTCTCCATCCCATTAACCTCTCTCCTTCTCTCCATCCCATTAACCTCTCTCCTTCTCTCCTTCTCTCCATCCCATTAACCTCTCTCCTTCTCTCCATCCCATTAATCTCTCTCCTTCTCTCCTTCTCTCCATCCCATTAATCTCTCTCCTTCTCTCCATCTCTCCATCCCATTAACCTCTCTCCTTCTCTCCATCCCATTAATCTCTCTCCTTCTCTCCTTCTCTCCATCCCATTAACCTCTCTCCATCTCTCCATCCCATTAACCTCTCTCCATCTGTCCATCTCTCCATCCCATTAACCTCTCTCCTTCTCTCCATCTCTCCATCCCATTAACCTCTCTCCTTCTCTCCATCCCATTAATCTCTCTCCTTCTCTCCATCCCATTAATCTCTCTCCTTCTCTCCTTCTCTCCATCCCATTAATCTCTCTCCTTCTCTCCTTCTCTCCATCCCATTAACCTCTCTCCTTCTCTCCATCTCTCCATCCCATTAACCTCTCTCCTTCTCTCCTTCTCTCCATCCCATTAATCTCTCTCCTTCTCTCCTTCTCTCCATCCCATTAACCTCTCTCGCTTCTCTCCTTCTCTCCATCCCATTAACCTACTCTCCTTCTCTCCATCTCTCCATCCCATTAACCTCTCTCCTTCTCTCCTTCTCTCCATCCCATTAACCTCTCTCCTTCTCTCCATCTCTCCATCCCATTAACCTCTCTCCTTCTCTCCTTCTCTCCATCCCATTAACCTCTCTCCTTCTCTCCTATCTCTCATTAACCTATCTCTCCTCCTCATATTTCCTTCTCTCCATCCCATTAACCTCTCTCCTTCTCTCCATCCCATTAATCTCTCTCCTTCTCTCCATCCCATTAATCTCTCTCCTTCTCTTCTTCTCTCCATCCCATTAATCTCTCTCCTTCTCTCCTTCTCTCCATCCCATTAACCTCTCTCCATCTCTCCATCCCATTAACCTCTCTCCTTCTCTCCTTCTCTCCATCCCATTAATCTCTCTCCTTCTCTCCTTCTCTCCATCCCATTAACCTCTCTCCTTCTCTCCATCTCATTAATCTCTCTCCTTCTCTCCTTCTCTCCATCCCATTAATCTCTCTCCTTCTCTCCTTCTCTCCATCCCATTAACCCCTCTCCTTCTCTCCTTCTCTCCATCCCATTAACCTCTCTCCTTCTCTCCATCCCATTAATCTCTCTCCTTCTCTCCATCCCATTAATCTCTCTCCTTCTCTCTTTCTCTCCATCCCATGAAGCTCTCTCCTTCTCTCTTTCTCTCCATCCCATTAACCTCTCTCATTCTCTCCATCTCTCCATCCCATTAAGCTCTCTCATTCTCTCCATCCCATTAACCTCTCTCCTTCTGTCCTTCTCTCCATCCCATTGACCTCTCTCCTTCTCTCATTCTCTCCATCCCATTAAGTTCTCTCCTTCTCTCCATCCCATTAACCTCTCTCCTTCTCTCCATCTCTCCATCCCATTAACCTCTCTCCTTCTCTCCATCCCATTAATCTCTCTCCTCCTCTCCATCTCTCCATCCCATTAACCTCTCTCCTTCTCTCCATCTCTCCATCCCATTAATCTCTCTCCTTCTCTCCATCCCATTAATCTCTCTCCTTCTCTCCTTCTCTCCATCCCATTAATCTCTCTCCTTCTCTCCTTCTCTCCATCCCATTAACCTCTCTCCTTCTCTCCATCCCATTAATCTCTCTCCTTCTCTCCTCTCTCTCCATCCCATTAATCTCTCTCCTTCTCTCCATCTCTCCATCCCATTAACCTCTCTCCTTCTCTCCTTCTCTCCATCCCATTAACCTCTCTCCTTCTCTCCATCCCATTAACCTCTCTCCTCTCTCTTCTCTCCATCCCATTAACCTCTCTCTCCTTCTCTCCATCCCATTAACCTCTCTCCTTCTCTCCATCCCATTAATCTCTCTCCTTCTCTCCTTCTCTCATCCCATTAACCTCTCTCCTTCTATCCATTCTCTCCATCCCATTGACCTCTCTCCTTCTCTCCTTCCCTCTCCATCCCATTAACCTCTCTCCTTCTCTCCCATCTCTCCATCCCGATAACACTCTCTCCTCTCCTTCTCTCCATCCCATTAATCTCTCCTTCTCTCCTTCTCTCCCATCATTAACCTCTCTAGTTCTCTCCTTCTCTCAAGCCCATTAACCTATCTCCTTCTCTCCCATCTCTCCATCCCATTAACCTCTCTCCTTCTCTCCTTCTCTCCACATCATTAACCTCTCTCCTTCTCTCCATCTCTCCATCCCCTTAACCTCTCTCACTTCTCTCCTTCTCTCCATCCCATTAACCTCTCTCCTTCTCTCCTCATCTATCCATCCGTTTAACCTATCTCCTACTCTCCTCCTGTTTCTTCTCTCCATCCCATTAACCTCTCTCCTTCTCTCTCCATCCCATTAATCTCTCTCCTTCTCCTCCATCCCATTAATCTCTCATTCTCTCCATCCCATTAATCTCTCTCCTTCTCTCCTTCTCTCCATCCCATTAACTCTCTCCATCTCTCCCATCCCATAAACCTCTCTCCTTCTCTCCTTCTCTCCTCCCATTATCTCTCTCCTTTCTCTTCTCTCCATCCATTAACTCTCTCCTTCTCTCCATCTCATTAATCTCTCTCCTTCTCTCCTTCTCTCCATCCCATTAATCTCTCTCCTTCTCTCCTTCTCTCCCATCCCATTAACCCCTCTCCTTCTCTCCTTCTCTCCATCCCATTAACCTCTCTCCTTCTCTCCCATCCCATTAATCTCTCTCCTTCTCTCCCATCCCATTAATCTATCTCCTTTCTCTCTTTCTCTCCATCATTAAGCTCTCTCCTTTCTCTTTCTCTCATCCATTAACCTCTCTCATTCTCTCCATCTCATTGACCTCTCTCCTTCTCTCCTTCTCTCCATCCCATTGACTCTCTCCTTCTCTCCATTCTCTCTCCTCCATTAACCTCTCTCATTCTCTCCATCTCTCCATCCCATTAAGCTCTCTCATTCTCTCCCATCCCATTAACCTCTCTCCCCTTCTGTCCTTCTCTCTCCATCATTGACCTCTCTCCTTCTCTCATTCTCTCCATCCCATTAAGTTCTCTCCTTCTCCCATCCCATTAACCTCTCTCCTGTCCTTCTCTCCATCCCCTTAATCTCTCTCCTTCTCTCATCTCTCCATCCCATTAACCTCTCTCCTTCTCTCCTTCTCTCCATCCCATTAACTCTCTCTCCTTCTCTCCATCCCATTAACCTCTCTCCTTCTCTCCTTCTCTCCATCCCATTAATCTCTCTCCTTCTCTCCCATCTCTCATCCCATTAACCTCTCCTTCTCTCCATCCCATTAATCTCTCTCCTTCTCTCCTTCTCTCCATCCCTTAACTCTCCCCATCTCTCCATCCCATTAACCTCTGTCCTTCTCTCCTTCTCTCCATCCCATTAACCTCTCTCATTCTCTCCTTCTCTCCATCCCATTAACCTCTCTCCTTCTCTCCATCCCATTAATCTTTCTCCCTTCTCTCCATCCCATTAATCTCTCTCATTCTCTCCTTCTCTCCATCCCATTAATCTCTCTCCTCTCTCTTCTCTCCATCCCATTAACTCTCTCCTTCTCTCCATCCCATTAATCTCTCTCCCTTCTCTCCATCCCATTAATCTCTCTCCTTTCTCTTTCTCTCCATCCCATTAACCTCTCTCCTTCTCTCTTTCTCTCCATCCCATTAACCTCTCTCATTCTCTCCATCTCTCCATCCATTAACCTCTCTCCTTCCATTCTCCCATTGACCTCTCTCCTTCTGTCATTCTCTCCATCCCATTAACCTCTCTCCTTCTGTCCTTCTCTCCATCCCAGTGACCTCTCTCCTTCTCTCATTCTCTCCATCCCATTAACCTCTCTCCTTCATCCTTCTCTCCATCCATTAATCTCTCTCTTCTCTCCCATCTCTCATCCCATTAACCTCTCTCCTTCTCTCCATCCCATTAACCTCTCTCCTTCTCTCTTTCTCTCCATCCCATTAACCTCTCTCCTTCTCTCCATCTCATTGACCTCTCTCCTTCTCTCCATCCCATTGACCTCTCTCCTTCTCTCATTCTCTCCATCCCATTAACCTCTCATTCTCTCATCTCTCCATCCCATTAAGCTCTCTCATTCTCTCCATCCCATTAACCTCTCTCCTTCTGTCCCTTCTCTCCATCCCATTGACCTCTCTCCTTCTCTCATTCTCTCCATCATTAAGTTCTCTCCTTCTCTCCATCATTAACCTCTCTCCTTCTGTCCTTCTCTCCAATCCCATTAATCTCTCTCCTTCTCTCCATCTCCATCCCATTGACCTCTCTCCTTCTCATTCTCTCATCCCATTAACCTCTCTCCTTCTGTCCTTCTCTCCATCCCATTAATCTCTCTCCTTCTCTCCATCTCTCCATCCCATTTAACCTCTCTCTTCTCTCCATCCATTAACCTCTCTCCTTCTCTCTTTCTCTCCATCCCATTAACCTCTCTCCTTCCTCTCCATCTCATTTGACCTCTCTCCTTCTCTCCATCCCATTGACCTCTCTCCTTCTCTCATTCTCTCCCATCCCATTAACCTCTCCATTCTCTCCCATCCCATTGAAAACTCTCTCCATTCTCTCCATCCCACTTAACCTCTCACTCCTTCTGTCCTTCTCTCATCATTTGACCTCTCTCCTTCTCTCTCATTCTCTCCATCCCATTGGTTCTCTCCTTCTCTCCATCCATTAACCTCTCTCCTTCTGTCTTCTCTCCATCCCATTAATCTCTCTCCTTCTCTCCATCTCTCCATCCCATTAACCTCTCTCCTTTCTCCATCATTAATCTCTCTCCTCTCTCCATCTCTTCATCCCATTAACCTCTCTCCTTCTCTCCATCCCATTAATCTCTCTCCTTCTCTCCATCTCTCCATCCCATTAACTCTCTCCTTCTCTCCATCTCTTCATCCCATTAACCTCTCTCATTCTCTCATCATTAATCTCTCTCCTTCTCTGCTCATCTCTCCATCCCATTAACCTCTCTCCTTCTCTCCATCTCTCCATCCATTAACCTCTCTCCTTCTCTCCTTCTCTCATCCCATTAACCTCTCTCCTTCTCTCCATCCCATTAACCTCTCTCCTTCTCTCCTTCTCTCCATCCATTAACCTCTCCTTCTCTCCATCCCATTAACCTCTCTCCTTCTCTCCTTCTCTCCATCCCATTAATCTCTCTCCTTCTCTCCATCTCTCCATCCCATTAGCCTCTCTCCTTCTCTCCATCCCATTAATCTCTCTCCTTCTCTCCTTCTCTCATCCCATTAACCTCTCTCCATCTCTCCATCCCATTAACCTCTGTCCTTCTCTCCTTCTCTCCATCCCATTAACCTCTCTCATTCTCTCCTTCTCTCCATCCCATTAACCTCTCTCCTTCTCTCCATCCCATTAATCTTTCTCCTTCTCTCCATCCCATTAATCTCTCTCATTCTCTCCTTCTCTCCATCCCATTAATCTCTCTCCTTCTCTCCTTCTCTCCATCCCATTAACCTCTCTCCTTCTCTCATCCCATTAATCTCTCTCCTTCTCTCCATCCCATTAATCTCTCTCCTTCTCTTTCTCTCCATCCCATTAACCTCTCTCCTTCTCTCTTTCTCTCCATCCCATTAACCTATCTCCTTCTCTCATTCTCTCCATCCCATTAACCTCTCTCATTCTCTCCATCCCATTAACCTCTCTCCTTCTGTCATTCTCTCCATCCCATTGACCTCTCTCCTTCTGTCATTCTCTCCATCCCATTGACCTCTCTCCTTCTGTCCTTCTCTCCATCCCATTGACCTCTCTCCTTCTCTCATTCTCTCCATCCCATTAACCTCTCTCCTTCTGTCCTTCTCTCCATCCCATTAATCTCTCTCCTTCTCTCCATCTCTCCATCCCATTAACCTCTCTCCTTCTCTCCATCCCATTAATCTCTCTCCTTCTCTCCATCTCTCCATCCCATTAATCTCTCTCCTTCTGTCCTTCACTCCATCCCATTAACCTCTCTCCTTCTCTCCATCTCTCCATCCCATTAACCTCTCTCCTTCTCCCCATCTCTCCATCCCATTAACCTCCTCATTCTCTCCATCTCTCCATCACATTAACCTCTCTCCTTCTCTCCATCTCTTCATCCTTTAACCTCCTCATTCTCTCCATCTCTCCATCCCATTAACCTCTCTCCTTCTCTCCATCTCTTCATCCCATTAACTCTCTCTCCTTCTCTCCATCTCTCCATCCATTAACCTCACTCATTCTCTCCATCTCTCCATCCCATTAACCTCTCTCCTTCTGTCCTTCTCTCCCATCCCATTAACCTCTCTCCTTCTCTCCATCTCATCCCATTAACCTCTCTCCTTCTCTCCTCATCTCTCCATCCCATTAATCTCTCTCCTTCTCTCCATCTCTCCATCCCATTAACCCCTCTCCTTCTCTCCATCTCTCCATCCCATTAACCTCTCTCCTTCTCTCCATCTCTCCATCCCATTAACCTCTCTCCTTCTCTCCATCCCATTAACCTCTCTCCTTCTCTCCATCCCATTAACCTCTGTCCTTCTCTCCTTCTCTCCATCCCATTAACCTCTCTCATTCTCTCCTTCTCTCCAGCCCATTAACCTCTCTCCTTCTCTCCATCCCATTAATCTCTCTCCTTCTCTCCATCCCATTAATCTCTCTCCTTCTCTCCTTCTCTCCATCCCATTAATCTCTCTCCTTCTCTCCTTCTCTCCATCCCATTAATCTCTCTCCTTCTCTCCATCCCATTAATCTCTCTCCTTCTCTCCTTCTCTCCATCCCATTAATCTCTCTCCTTCTCTCCATCCCATCCATCTCTCTAATCTCTCTCCTTCTCTCCTTCTCTCCATCCCTAACCTCTCTCTCTCCATCCCATTAATCTCTCTCCTTCTCTCCATCCCATTGATCTCTCTCCTTCTCTCTTTCTCTCCATCCCATTAACCTCTCTCCTTCTCTCTTTCTCTCCATCCCATTAACCTATCTCCTTCTCTCATTCTTTCTCCATCCCATTAACCTCTCTCATTCTCTCCATCTCTCCATCCCATTAACCTCTCTCCTTCTGTCATTCTCTCCATCCCATTGACCTCTCTCCTTCTGTCATTCTCTCCATCCCATTGACCTCTCTCCTTCTGTCCTTCTCTCCATCCCATTGACCTCTCTCCTTCTCTCATTCTCTCCATCCCATTAACCTCTCTCCTTCTGTCCTTCTCTCATCCCATTAATCTCTCTCCTTCTCTCCATCTCTCCATCCATTAACCTCTCCTTCTCTCCATCCCATTAATCTCTCTCCTTCTCTCCATCTCTCCATCCCATTAACCTCTCTCCTTCTGTCCTTCTCTCCATCCCATTAACCTCTCTCCTTCTCTCCATCCCATTAACCTCTCTCCTTCTCCCCATCTCTCCATCCCATTAACCTCACTCATTCTCTCCATCTCTCCATCATTAACCTCTCTCCATCTCTTCATCCCTTTAACCTCACTCATTCTCTCATCTCTCCATCCCATTAACCTCTCTCCTTCTCTCCATCTCTTCATCCCATTAACCTCTCTCCTTCTCTCCATCTCTCCATCCCATTAACCTCACTCATTCTCTCCATCTCTCCATCCCATTAACCTCTCTCCTTCTGTCCTTCTCTCCATCTCTCCATCCCATTAACCTCTCTCCTTCTCTCCATCTCTCCATCCCATTAACCTCTCTCCTTCTCTCCATCTCTCCATCCCATTAACCTCTCTCCTTCTCTCCTCATCTCTCCATCCCATTAACCTCTCTCCTTCTCTCCATCTCTCCATCCCATGAACCCCTCTCCTTCTCTCCATCTCTCCATCCCATTAACCTCTCTCCTTCTCTCCATCCCATTAACCTCTCTCCTTCTCTCCATCCCATTAACCTCTCTCCTTCTCTCCATCTCTTCATCCCTTTAACCTCACTCATTCTCTCCATCTCTTCATCCCTTTAACCTCTCTCTTTCTCTCCTCATCTTTCCATCTCTCCATCCCATTAACCTCTCTCCTTCTCTCCATCCCATTAACCTCTCTCCTTCTCTCCATCCCATTAACCTCACTCATTCTCTCCATCTCTTCATCCCTTTAACCTCTCTCTTTCTCTCCTCATCTTTCCATCTCTCCATCCCGTAACCTCTCTCCTTCTCTCCATCTCTCCATCCCATTAACCTCTCCTTCTCCTCATCCCTTTAACATATTGGTGACAGGGGGCAGTATTTTCACGTCGGATGAAATGCATGCCCAAATTCAACTGCCTGCTACTCATCCCAGAAGATAAGATATGCATTTTATCAGTAGGCGTAGGCCGTGGCGTCCCCATATCCCCAGAGAGGTTAACCCCTCTCCTTCTCACCTCATCTTTCTTTCATCAGGTCTCCATCCCATTCAGGGAAAGTTGAGAGGAGAAGAGGAAGGGTGGAGAAGAGCAGGAGGAGAAAGAGAGGGAGGAGGAGGAGGCGGGAAGGGTGGAGAAGAAGTAGGAGGAGAAGAGAGGTAGAGGGAGGAGGAGAAAGAGGGAGGAGGAAGAGGTGAGGGAGGAGAAGAGGGAGAGAGGGAGGGAAAGGAAGGAAGAGAGGTAGAGGAGTAGAAGAGGGAGAGGGAGGGAAGAAACAGGAGGAGAAGGAGGTAGAGGGAGGGGAGGAGAGGGAAGGGTGGAGAAAGAGGAGGAGGAGAAGAGAAGACAGAGGAGGAGAAGGGAGAGGAGGGAAGAGCAGGAGAGAAGAGGGAGGAGGTGGAGAAGAACAGGAGGAGAGGAGAGGGAGGGAGAAGGGGAGAGGGGAGGAGAAGAAGGTAGAGGGAGGAGAGAGAGAGGGAGGAAAGAACAGGAGGAGAAGAGAGGTAAGAAGAGGGAGGAGAAGAGCAGGAGGAGAGGGTAGGGAGGGGAAGAGTAGGAGGAGAAGAGAGAGAGGGAGGAGAAGAGGGAGAGGGAGGAGAAGAGCAGGAGGAGAAGAGGAGAGGGAGGGTGGAGAAGAGCAGGAGAGAAGAGAGGGGAGAGGAGGAGAAGAGGGGAGGGAGGAGAAGAGAGGGAGATGGTGGAGAAGAGCAGGAGGAGAAGAGAGGTAGAGGGATGAGAAGAGGGGAGGGAGGAGAAGAGAGGGAGAGGGTGGAGAAGAGTAGGAGGAGAAGACGAGTAGAGGGAGGAGAAGAGGGGAGGAGGAGAAGAGGAGAGGGTGGAGAAGAGCAGGAGGAGAAGAGAGTGAGAGGGTGGAGAAGAGAGGGGTAGGGAGAGAAGAGCAGGAGGAGAAGAGGGAAGGTAGAGAAGAAAAGGAGAGGGTGGAGAAGAGAGGGAGAGGAGGAGAAGAGCAGGAGGAGAAAGAGAGGAGAGGGTGGAGAAGAGAGGAGAGGGAGGAGAAGAGAGGAAGAGGGAGGAGAAGAGCAGGAGGAGAGAGAGGAGAGGGTGGAGAAAGAGAGGGAGGGAGGAGAAGAGCAGGAGGAGAAGAGAGAGGGAGAGGAGGAGAGTTAGAGGAGGAGAAGAGAGGGAGGACAGAAATAAAGATCAAGACAAAATAAATTGGAGGGAAAGAAGAGAAAGTGGGGGATCATATTCAAACAAATTCCTCAAATGTTGCGAGGGTTATAAAGCACAGACAGGCAGACAGACAGACAGACAGACAGACAGACAGACAGAGCAAAACCAACATACGTTAATTGATAAATATTAATGACTTGGCTATCGTCGTGTCGTCCCAATGGAACCATATTCCTCTATAGTGCACTACTAGAGCCCTAGTGCACTATGGGTAATTTGGGACAAAGACAGCAAGAAGCCAGTTTAGTCCGTAGGTGTTCCTTCAATGTCTTATTTTATTATCCTCCGAGGATGGCTCACTCAAATTGAACAATTTGCAGTTCTGGGTATCAAAAAGTCCCTTTTTCAAAATGCCTCTGCTGTAGCAATGAAAGTGCATCGTTAATGTGAGAAACCCAGGGTGACGCCAAGTTTCTTAGCAATCATGTAACAATATAACCCAATGTAATGAAATACGTTTTTGAAATATGCCTCTGGTGGTGCAGTTATATCTACTTTGAGCCAACTGTGTTTATTATATTGCAATAACAATGTTTTATTTGCATTACAATTATTAGGTTTTACTTGAATGCCCCTAACTGTACACTTCACAAAAGGTTATAGTTGGTACCAAAAAAGGTTCTAAAAGTTATATTTAGTACCAAAAAGGGTTCTAAAGTTATATTTAGACCAAAAAAGGTTCTAAAGTTATATTTAGTACCAAAAAAAGGTTCTAAAGTTATATTTAGTACCAAAAAAGGGTTCTAAAGTTATATTTAGTACCAAAAAAGGGTTCTAAAGTTATATTTAGTACCAAAAAGGTCAAATTGGGGGAACCCTTTTTAGGTACGTAGAGAACCTTTTATATTGGTTCTTTGAATAACCCCATTTGTTGGCTGACAACGTCACCGAAATCAAGCACGCGCATCAATGGATCTAAGCTGTGCTTGATATACTTCTGGACAGTCAGATAGAACAATGACAAGAAGCTGCCAAGTGGGGAATTGTTGGTGGCTTGTTTCATCTAGTTTTATCTTGTTCTTGATACCATGCCTTCGCTACACTGACAGAAACAGAGGGTTCGTCATTACACTGTTAAACATTTTCAGTGAAAATACAGTATATAAGCAAAACATTTCTGTATTTTTCAAGATGGATTAAGCTATTATTGCTGTATGGGACTATTATTGCTGTATGGGACTATTATTGCTGTATGGGACTATTATTGCTGTATGGGACTATTATTGCTGTATGGGACTATTATTGCTGTATGGGACTATTATTGCTGTATGGGACTATTATTCCTGTATGGGGCTATTATTGCTGTATGGGACTATTATTGCTGTATGGGGCTATTATTGCTGTTTGGGACTATTATTGCTGTATGGGGCTATTATTGCTGTATGGGGCTATTATTGCTGTTTGGGACTATTATTGCTGTATGGGGCTATTATTGCTGTATGGGGCTATTATTGCTGTATGGGACTATTATTGCTGTATGGGACTATTATTGCTGTATGGGGCTATTATTGCTGTATGGGGCTATTATTGCTGTATGGGGCTATTATTGCTGTATGGGGCTATTATTGCTGTATGGGACTATTATTGCTGTATGGGGCTATTATTGCTGTATGGGGCTATTATTGCTGTATGGGGCTATTATTGCTGTATGGGACTATTATTGCTGTATGGGGCTATTATTGCTGTATGGGGCTATTATTGCTGTATGGGGCTATTATTGCTGTCCTGTATGGGGCTATTATTGCTGTATGGGACTATTATTGCTGTCCTGTATGGGGCTATTATTGCTGTCCTGTATGGGGCTATTATTGCTGTCCTGTATGGGACTATTATTGCTGTATGGGGCTATTATTGCTGTATGGGGCTATTATTGCTGTCCTGTATGGGGCTATTATTGCTGTATGGGACTATTATTGCTGTATGGGGCTATTATTGCTGTATGGGGCTATTATTGCTGTCCTGTATGGGGCTATTATTGCTGTATGGGACTATTATTGCTGTCCTGTATGGGGCTATTATTGCTGTCCTGTATGGGGCTATTATTGCTGTCCTGTATGGGACTATTATTGCTGTATGGGACTATTATTGCTGTATGGGGCTATTATTGCTGTATGGGACTATTATTGCTGTATGGGGCTATTATTGCTGTATGGGACTATTATTGCTGTATGGGACTATTATTGCTGTATGGGGCTATTATTGCTGTATGGGGCCATTATTGCTGTATGGGACTATTATTGCTGTATGGGACTATTATTGCTGTTTGGGGCTATTATTGCTGTATGGGGCTATTATTGCTGTATGGGGCCATTATTGCTGTATGGGACTATTATTGCTGTATGGGACTATTATTGCTGTATGGGACTATTATTGCTGTTTGGGGCTATTATTGCTGTATGGGACTATTATTGCTGTATGGGACTATTATTGCTGTATGGGACTATTATTGCTGTTTGGGGCTATTATTGCTGTATGGGACTATTATTGCTGTTTGGGGCTATTATTGCTGTATGGGACTATTATTGCTGTTTGGGGCTATTATTGCTGTATGGGACTATTATTGCTGTATGGGACTATTATTGCTGTATGGGACTATTATTGCTGTATGGGACTATTATTGCTGTATGGGGCTATTATTGCTGTATAAGCCCATTATTGCTGTATAAGGACTATTATTTTTGTTTGGGGCTATTATTGCTGTATGGGGCTATTATTGCTGTATAGGGCCATTATTGCTGTATGGGACTATTATTGCTGTTTGGGGCTATTATTGCTGTATGGGACTATTATTGCTGTATGGGACTATTATTGCTGTATGGGACTATTATTGCTGTATGGGACTATTATTGCTGTATGGGGCTATTATTGCTGTATGGGGCCATTATTGCTGTATGGGACTATTATTGCTGTTTGGGGCTATTATTGCTGTATGGGACTATTATTGCTGTATGGGACTATTATTGCTGTATGGGGCTATTATTGCTGTATGGGACTATTATTGCTGTATGGGGCTATTATTGCTGTATGGGACTATTATTGCTGTATGGGACTATTATTGCTGTATGGGACTATTATTGCTGTATGGGGCTATTATTGCTGTATGGGACTATTATTGCTGTATGGGGCTATTATTGCTGTATGGGACTATTATTGCTGTCCTGTATGGGGCTATTAGCTATAGCTATTGCCGTATGGACTATTATTCCTGTATGGGGCTATTATTGCTGTATGGGGCTATTATTGCTGTATGGGGCTATTATTGCTGTATGGGACTATTATTGCTGTATGGGACTATTATTGCTGTATGGGACTATTATTGCTGTATGGGGCTATTATTGCTGTATGGGACTATTATTGCTGTATGGGGCTATTATTGCTGTCCTGTATGGGGCTATTATTGCTGTATGGGGCCATTATTGCTGTATGGGGCTATTATTGCTGTATGGGGCTATTATTGCTGTATGGGGCTATTATTGCTGTATGGGACTATTATTGCTGTATGGGGCTATTATTGCTGTCCTGTATGGGGCTATTATTGCTGTATGGGGCCATTATTGCTGTATGGGGCTATTATTGCTGTCCTGTATGGGGCTATTATTGCTGTTTGGGACTATTATTGCTGTATGGGGCTATTATTGCTGTATGGGGCTATTATTGCTGTATGGGGCTATTATTGCTGTATGGGGCTATTATTGCTGTATGGGACTATTATTGCTGTATGGGACTATTATTGCTGTATGGGACTATTATTGCTGTATGGGACTATTATTGCTGTATGGGGCTATTATTGCTGTATGAGGCTATTATTGCTGTATGGGACTATTATTGCTGTATGGGGCTATTATTGCTGTATGGGGCTATTATTGCTGTCCTGTATGGGGCTATTATTGCTGTATGGGGCTATTATTGCTGTCCTGTATGGGGCTATTATTGCTGTATGGGGCTATTATTGCTGTCCTGTATGGGGCTATTATTGCTATATGGGGCTATTATTGCTGTCCTGTATGGGACTATTATTGCTGTATGGGACTATTATTGCTGTATGGGACTATTATTGCTGTATGGGACTATTATTGCTGTATGGGGCTATTATTGCTGTATGGGGCTATTATTGCTGTATGGGACTATTATTGCTGTATGGGGCTATTATTGCTGTATGGGGCTATTATTGCTGTATGGGACTATTATTGCTGTATGGGACTATTATTGCTGTATGGGCTATTATTGCTGTATGGGACTATTATTGCTGTATGGGACTATTATTGCTGTATGAGGCTATTATTGCATGGACTGTGGGACTATTAGGGCTATTATTGCTGTATGGGACTATTATTGCTGTATGGGACTATTATTGCTGTATGGGACTATTATTGCTGTATGGGACTATTATTGCTGTATGTAGGACTATTTATTGCTGTATGGGACTATTACTATTGTGCTGTATGGGGCTATTGTTACCAGTATGGGACTATTATTCCTGTATGCCACATATGTATGACTATTATTGCTGTATAAATATTATTGCCGTATGGACTATTATTGCTGTATGGGACTATTATTACTGTATGGGACTATTATTGCTGTATGGGACTATTATTGCTGTATGGGACTATTATTGCTGTGGAGGGCTATTATTGCTGTATGAATTATTATTGCTGTATGGGGCCATTATTGCTGGCATGGGACTATTATTGCTGTATGGAGCTATTATTGCTGTATGGGGACTATTATTGCTGTATGGGACTATTGTTGCTGTATGGGACTATTATTGCTGTATGGGGCTATTATTGCTGTCCTGTATGGGGCTATTATTGCTGTATGGGACTATTATTGCTAAAAGGGGACTATTATTGCTGTATGGGACTATTATTGCTGTGGGCTATTATTGCTGTCCTGTATGGGACTTTATTATTGCTGTATGGAGTTATTATTGCTGTCCTGTATGGGGCTATTATTTATATGGGACTGTTTACTGTATGGGATTATTGCTGTATGGGACTATTATTGCTGTATGCTATTCTGTATGGGGCTATTATTGCTGTATGGGACTATTATTGCTGTATGGGGCCATTATTGCTGTCCTGTATAAATATTATTGCATGGGGCCATTATTGCTGGGGCTATTATTGCTGTCCAAAAGGTGGGCTATTATTGCTGTTTGGGACTATTATTGCTGTATGGGGCTATTATTGGCTGTGGGCTATTATTGCTGTATGGGGCTATTATTGCTGTATGGGACTATTATTGCTGTGGACTATTATTGCTGTATGGACCTATTATTACAAGGGACTATTGCTGTATGGGACTATTATTGCTGTCCTGTATGGGAGCTATTATTGCTGTATGGGACTATTATTACTGTATGGGGCTATTATTGCTATGGGGCTATTATTTTCGGGTCCTGTATGGGGCTATTATTGCTGTTTGGGGCTATTATTGCTGTCCTGTATGGGGCTATTATTGCTGTATGGGGCTATTATGTCCTGTATGGGGCTATTATTACATATAATATTATTATTGGTCCTGTATGGGACTATTATTGCTGTATGGGGACTATTGCTGTCCTGTATGGGACTATTATTGCCTGGGGACTATTATTGCTGTCTATTGCTGTATGGGACTATTATTGCTGTATGGGGCTATTATTGCTGTATGGGGCTATTATTGCTGTCCTGTATGGGGCTATTATTGCTGTATGGGGCTATTATTGCTGTCCTGTATGGGGCTATTATTGCTGTATGGGGCTATTATTGCTGTATGGGGCTATTATTGCTGTATTGGACTATTATTCCTGTATGGGGCTATTATTGCTGTCCTGTATGGGACTATTATTGCTGTATGGGGCTATTATTGCTGTATGGGGCTATTATTGCTGTATGGGGCTATTATTGCTGTATGGGACTATTATTGCTGTATGGGACTATTATTGCTGTATGGGGCTATTATTGCTGTATGGGGCTATTATTGCTGTCCTGTATGGGGCTATTATTGCTGTATGGGGCTATTATTGCTGTCCTGTATGGGGCTATTATTGCTGTATGGGGCTATTATTGCTGTCCTGTATGGGGCTATTATTGCTATATGGGGCTATTATTGCTGTCCTGTATGGGACTATTATTGCTGTATGGGGCTATTATTGCTGTCCTGTATGGGGCTATTATTGCTGTTTGGGACTATTATTGCTGTATGGGACTATTATTGCTGTATGGGACTATTATTGCTGTCCTGTATGGGGCTATTATTGCTGTTTGGGACTATTATTGCTGTATGGGACTATTATTGCTGTATGGGGCTATTATTGCTGTATGGGGCTATTATTGCTGTATGGGGCTATTATTGCTGTCCTGTATGGGGCTATTATTGCTGTATGGGGCTATTATTGCTGTATGGGGCTATTATTGCTGTATGGGGCTATTATTGCTGTTCTGTATGGGGCTATTATTGCTGTATGGGGCTATTATTCCTGTATGGGGCTATTATTCCTGTATGGGGCTATTATTGCTGTATGGGGCTATTATTGCTGTATGGGGCTATTATTGCTGTATGGGGCTATTATTGCTGTATGGGGCTATTATTGCTGTATTGGACTATTATTCCTGTATGGGGCTATTATTGCTGTCCTGTATGGGACTATTATTGCTGTATGGGGCTATTATTGCTGTCCTGTATGGGGCTATTATTGCTGTATGGGACTATTATTGCTGTCCTGTATGGGGCTATTATTGCTGTATGGGGCTATTATTGCTGTATGGGACTATTATTGCTGTATGGGGCTATTATTGCTGTCCTGTATGGGGCTATTATTGCTGTATGGGACTATTATTGCTGTCCTGTATGGGGCTATTATTGCTGTATGGGGCTATTATTGCTGTATGGGGCTATTATTGCTGTATGGGGCTATTATTGCTGTCCTGTATGGGGCTATTATTGCTGTATGGGGCTATTATTGCTGTCCTGTATGGGGCTATTATTGCTGTATGGGACTATTATTGCTGTATGGGG
>NW_027037045.1:0-17115 GCF_034236695.1 Oncorhynchus nerka
GTACCAGAGCAATGTGGAGATATATACAGGGAGTACTAGATCAATGTGGAGATATATACAGGGAGTACCAGATCAATGTGGTGATATATACAGGGAGTACTAGATCAATGTGGAGATATATACAGGGAGTACCAGATCAATGTGGAGATATATACAGCGAGTACCAGATCAATGTGGGTATATATACAGGAGTACTAGATCAATGTGGTGATATATACAGGAGTACCAGATCAATGTGGTGATATATACAGGAGTACCAGATCAATGTGAGATATATACAGGGAATACCAGATCAATGTGGTGATATATACAGGGAGTACTAGATCAATGTGGAGATATATACAGGGAGTACCAGATCAATGTGGAGATATATACAGGGAGTACCAGATCAATGTGGAGATATATACAGGGAGTACCAGATCAATGTGGTGATATATACAGGGAGTACCAGATCAATGTGGAGATATATACAGGAGTACAGATCAATGTGGTGATATATACAGGGAGTACCAGATCAATGTGGAGATATATACAGGGAGTACCAGATCAATGTGGTGATATATACAGGGAGTACCAGATCAATGTGGAGATATATACAGGGAGTACCAGATCATTGTGGAGATATATACAGGGAGTACCAGATCAATGTGGTGATATATACAGGGAGTACCAGATCAATGTGGAGATATATAGTGGGAGTACCAGATCAATGTGGTGATATATACAGGGAGTACCAGATCAATGTGGAGATATATACAGGGAGTGACAGATCAATGTGGAGATATATACAGGGAGTACCAGTACCAGATCAATGTGGAGATATATACTGGGAGTACCAGATCAATGTGGTGATATATACTGGGAGTACCAGATCAATGTGATATATACAGGAGTACCAGATCAATGTGGTGATATATACAGGAGTACCAGATCAATGTGGTGATATATACTGGGGAGTACCAGATCAATGTGAGATATATACAGGAGTACCAGATCAATGTGGTGATATATACAGGGAGTACCAGATCAATGTGGTGATATATACAGGGAGTACCAGATCAATGTGGTGATATATACAGGGAGTACCAGATCAATGTGGAGATATATACAGGGAGTACCAGATCAATGTGGAGATATATACAGGGAGTACCAGATCAATGTGGAGATATATACAGGGAGTACCAGATCAATGTGGTGATATATACAGGGAGTACTAGATCAATGTGGAGATATATACAGGGACCGGTACCAGATCAATGTGGTGATATATACAGGGAGTACCAGTACAGATCAATGTGGAGATATATACAGGGAGTACCAGATCAATGTGGTGATATATACAGGAGTACCAGAGCAATGTGGAGATATATACAGGGGAGTACTAGATCAATGTGGAGATATATACAGGGAGTACCAGATCAATGTGGTGATATATACAGGGAGTACTAGATCAATGTGGAGATATATACAGGAGTACCAGATCAATGTGGAGATATATACAGGAGTACCAGATCAATGTGGAGATATATACAGGGAGTACTAGATCAATGTGGATATATACAGGGAGTACCAGATCAATGTGGAGATATATACAGGAGTACCAGATCAATGTGAGATATATACAGGGAATACCAGATCAATGTGGAGATATATACAGGGAGTACTAGATCAATGTGGAGATATATACAGGAGTACCAGATCAATGTGGAGATATATACAGGGAGTACTAGATCAATGTGGAGATATATACAGGGAGTACCAGATCAATGTGGTGATATATACAGGAGTACCAGATCAATGTGGAGATATATACAGGGAGTACCAGATCAATGTGGAGATATATACAGGAGTACCAGATCAATGTGGAGATATATACAGGAGTACCAGATCAATGTGGAGATATATACAGGGAGTACCAGATCAATGTGGAGATATATACTGGGAGTACCAGATCAATGTGGAGATATATACAGTACCAGATCAATGTGGTGATATATACAGGGAGTACCAGATCAATGTGGAGATATATACAGGAGTACCAGATCAATGTGGAGATATATACAGGGAGTACCAGATCAATGTGGAGATATATACAGGAGTACCAGATCAATGTGGAGATATATATAGTGGGAGTACCAGATCAATGTGGAGGATATATACAGGAGTACCAGATCAATGTGGAGATATATACAGGAGAGTGACAGATCAATGTGGAGATATATACAGGAGTACCAGATCAATGTGGAGATATATACAGGGAGTACCAGATCAATGTGGTGATATATACAGGGAGTACCAGATCAATGTGGAGATATATACAGGAAGTACCAGATCAATGTGGTGATATATACAGGAGTACCAGATCAATGTGGTGATATATACTGGGAGTACCAGATCAATGTGGAGATATATACAGGGAGTACCAGATCAATGTGGCTATATACAGGAGTACCAGATCAATGTGGAGATATATACAGGGAGTACTAGATCAATGTGGAGATATATACAGGAGTACCAGATCAATGTGGAGATATATACAGGGAGTACCAGATCAATGTGGAGATATATACAGGGGAGTACCAGATCAATGTGAGATATATACAGGAGTACCAGATCAATGTGGTGATATATACAGGGGTACCAGATCAATGTGGAGATATATACAGGGAGTACCAGATCAATGTGGGGATATATACAGGAGTACTAGATCAATGTGGAGATATATACAGGAAGTACCAGATCAATGTGGAGATATATACAGGAGAGTACCAGATCAATGTGGATATATACAGGAGTACTAGATCAATGTGGAGATATATACAGGAAGTACCAGATCAATGTGGTGATATATACAGGAGTACCAGATCAATGTGGAGATATATACAGGGAGTACCAGATCAATGTGGTGATATATACAGGGAGTACCAGATCAATGTGGAGATATATACAGGGAGTACCAGATCAATGTGGTGATATATACAGGGAGTACCAGATCAATGTGGAGATATATACAGGGAGTACCAGATCAATGTGGTGATATATACAGGCAGTACCAGATCAATGTGGTGATATATACAGGGAGTACCAGATAAATGTGGTGATATATACAGGGAGTACCAGATCAATATGGATATATACAGGGAGTACCAGATCAATGTGGAGATATATACAGGGAGTACCAGATCAATGTGGAGATATATACAGGGAGTACCAGATCAATGTGGAGATATATACAGGAGTACCAGATCAATGTGGAGATATATACAGGAGTACCAGTACCAGATCAATATGGAGCTATATACAGGGAGTACCAGATCAATATGGAGATATATATGGGAGTACCAGATCAATGTGGTGATATATACTGGGAGTACCAGATCAATGTGGAGATATATACAGGAGTAGTACCAGATCAATGTGGAGATATATACAGGGAGTACCAGATCAATGTGGTGATATATACAGGGAGTACTAGATCAATGTGGAGATATATACAGGGAGTACCAGATCAATGTGGTGATATATACAGGCAGTACTAGATCAATGGGAGATATATACAGGAGTACCAGATCAATGTGGAGATATATACAGGAGTACCAGATCAATGTGGAGCTGATATATACTGGGAGTACCAGATCAATGTGGAGATATATACAGGAGTACCAGATCAATGGGTGATATATACTGGGAGTACCAGATCAATGTGGAGCTATATACAGGGAGTACCAGATCAATGTGGAGATATATACAGGAGTACCAGATCAATGTGGTGATATATACAGGGAGTACTAGATCAATGTGGAGATATATACAGTACCAGATCAATGTGGAGATATATACAGGGAGTACTAGATCAATGTGGAGATATATACAGGGGATCAATGTGGTGATATATACAGAGTCAATCAATGTGGAGATATATACAGGGAGTACCAGATCAATGTGGAGATATATACAGGGAGTACCAGATCAATGTGGAGATATATACAGGGAGCCAGATCAATGTGGTGATATATACAGTACTAGATCAATGTGGTGATATATACAGGGTACCAGTACCAGATCAATGTGGTGATATATACAGGGAGTACCAGATCAATGTGGTGATATATACAGGGGTACCAGATCAATGTGGTGATATATACAGGAGTACTAGATCAATGTGGAGATATATACAGGGAGTACCAGACCAGATCAATGTGGTGATATATACAGGAGTACCAGATCAATGTGGAGATATATACAGGGAGTACCAGATACCCAGATCAATGTGGTGATATATACAGGAGTACCAGATCAATGTGGAGATATATACAGGGAGTACCAGATCAATGTGAGATATATACAGGGAGTACCAGATCAATGTGAGATATATACAGGGAGTACCAGATCAATGTGGAGATATATACAGGGAGTACCAGTACCAGATCAATGTGGTGATATATACAGGGAGTACTAGATCAATGTGAGATATATACAGGGAGTACCAGATCAATGTGGAGATATATACAGGGAGTACAGATCAATGGGAGATACCAGTACCAGATCAATGTGGTGATATATACAGGGAGTACCAGAGCAATGTGGAGATATATACAGGAGTACTAGATCAATGTGGAGATATATACAGGGAGTACCAGATCAATGTGGAGATATATACAGGGGGTACTACAGATCAATGTGGAGATATATACAGGGAGTACCAGATCAATGTGGTGATATATACAGGGAGTACCAGATCAATGTGGAGATATATACAGGGAATACCAGATCAATGTGGTGATATATACAGGGAGTACTAGATCAATGTGGAGATATATACAGGGAGTACCAGATCAATGTGGAGATATATACAGGGAGTACTAGATCAATGTGGAGATATATACAGGAGTACCAGATCAATGTGGAGCTATATACAGGAGTACCAGATCAATGTGGAGATATATACAGGGAGTACCAGTACCAGATCAATGTGGAGATATATACAGGAGTACCAGTACCAGATCAATGTGGTGATATATACAGGGAGTACCAGATCAATGTGGAGATATATACAGGGAGTACCAGATCAATGTGGTGATATATACTGGGAGTACCAGATCAATGTGGAGATATATACAGGGAGTACCAGATCAATGTGGTGATATATACAGGGAGTACCAGATCAATGTGGAGATATATACAGGGAGTACCAGATCAATGTGGAGATATATACAGGGAGTACCAGATCAATGTGGTGATATATACAGGGAGTACCAGATCAATGTGGAGATATATAGTGGGAGTACCAGATCAATGTGGTGATATATACAGGGAGTACCAGATCAATGTGGAGATATATACAGGGAGTGACAGATCAATGTGGAGATATATACAGGGAGTACCAGATCAATGTGGAGATATATACTGGGAGTACCAGATCAATGTGGTGATATATACTGGGAGTACCAGATCAATGTGGTGATATATACAGGGAGTACCAGATCAATGTGGATATATACAGGAGTACCAGATCAATGTGGTCATATATACTGGGAGTACCAGATCAATGTGGAGATATATACAGGGAGTACCAGATCAATGTGGTGATATATACAGGGAGTACCAGATCAATGTGGTGATATATACAGGGAGTACTAGATCAATGTGGAGATATATACAGGGAGTACCAGATCAATGTGGTGATATATACAGGGAGTACCAGATCAATGTGGAGATATATACAGGGAGTACCAGATCAATGTGGTGATATGTGGAGTACCAGATCAATGTGGTGATATATACAGGGAGTACCAGATCAATGTGGAGATATATACAGGGAGTACCAGATCAATGTGGTGATATATACAGGGAGTACCAGATCAATGTGGTGATATATACAGGGAGTACCAGATCAATGTGGAGATATATACAGGGAGTACCAGATCAATGTGGTGATATATACAGGGAGTACCAGATCAATGTGGTGATATATACAGGGAGTACCAGATAAATGTGGTGATATATACAGGGAGTACCAGATCAATATGGATATATACAGGGAGTACCAGATCAATGTGGAGATATATACAGGGAGTACCAGATCAATGTGGAGATATATACAGGGAGTACCAGATCAATGTGGTGATATATACAGGGAGTACCAGATCAATGTGGTGATATATACAGGGAGTACCAGATCAATATGGATATATACAGGGAGTACCAGATCAATATGGAGATATATACTGGGAGTACCAGATCAATGTGGTGATATATACTGGGAGTACCAGATCAATGTGGAGATATATACAGGGAGTACCAGATCAATGTGGTGATATATACAGGGAGTACCAGATCAATGTGGTGATATATACAGGGAGTACTAGATCAATGTGGAGATATATACAGGGAGTACCAGATCAATGTGGTGATATATACAGGCAGTACTAGATCAATGTGGAGATATATACAGGGAGTACCAGATCAATGTGGAGATATATACTGGGAGTACCAGATCAATGTGGTGATATATACTGGGAGTACCAGATCAATGTGGTGATATATACAGGGAGTACCAGATCAATGTGGTGATATATACTGGGAGTACCAGATCAATGTGGAGATATATACAGGAGTACCAGATCAATGTGGTGATATATACAGGGAGTACCAGATCAATGTGGTGATATATACAGGGAGTACTAGATCAATGTGGAGATATATACAGGGAGTACTAGATCAATGTGGTGATATATACAGGAGTACCAGATCAATGTGGTGATATATACAGGAGTACTAGATCAATGTGGAGATATATACAGGGAGTACCAGATCAATGTGGATATATACAGGAGTACTAGATCAATGTGGAGATATATACAGGGAGTACCAGATCAATGTGGTGATATATACAGGGAGTACCAGATCAATGTGGAGATATATACAGGGAATACCAGATCAATGTGGTGATATATACAGGGAGTACTAGATCAATGTGGTGATATATACAGGGAGTACCAGATCAATGTGGTGATATATACAGGGAGTACCAGATCAATGTGGTGATATATACAGGGAGTACCAGATCAATGTGGTGATATATACAGGGAGTACTAGATCAATGTGGAGATATATACAGGGAGTACCAGATCAATGTGGTGATATATACAGGGAGTACCAGATCAATGTGGAGATATATACAGGGAGTACCAGATCAATGTGGTGATATATACAGGGAGTACCAGATCAATGTGGTGATATATACAGGGAGTACCAGATCAATGTGGTGATATATACAGGGAGTACCAGATCAATGTGGAGATATATACAGGGAGTACCAGATCAATGTGGAGATATATACAGGGAGTACCAGATCAATGTGGAGATATATACAGGGAGTACCAGATCAATGTGGTGATATATACAGGGAGTACTAGATCAATGTGGAGATATATACAGGGAGTACCAGATCAATGTGGTGATATATACAGGGAGTACCAGATCAATGTGGAGATATATACAGGGAGTACCAGATCAATGTGGTGATATATACAGGGAGTACCAGAGCAATGTGGAGATATATACAGGGAGTACTAGATCAATGTGGAGATATATACAGGGAGTACCAGATCAATGTGGTGATATATACAGGGAGTACTAGATCAATGTGGTGATATATACAGGGAGTACCAGATCAATGTGGTGATATATACAGGGAGTACCAGATCAATGTGGAGATATATACAGGGAATACCAGATCAATGTGGTGATATATACAGGGAGTACTAGATCAATGTGGAGATATATACAGGGAGTACCAGATCAATGTGGAGATATATACAGGGAGTACTAGATCAATGTGGAGATATATACAGGGAGTACCAGATCAATGTGGTGATATATACAGGGAGTACCAGATCAATGTGGAGATATATACAGGGAGTACCAGATCAATGTGGGAGATATATACAGGGAGTACCAGATCAATGTGGTGATATATACAGGAGTACCAGATCAATGTGGAGATATATACAGGGAGTACCAGATCAATGTGGTGATATATACTGGGAGTACCAGATCAATGTGGAGATATATACAGGGAGTACCAGATCAATGTGGTGATATATACAGGGAGTACCAGATCAATGTGGAGATATATACAGGGAGTACCAGATCAATGTGGAGATATATACAGGGAGTACCAGATCAGTGTGGTGATATATACAGGGAGTACCAGATCAATGTGGAGATATATAGTGGGAGTACCAGATCAATGTGGTGATATATACAGGGAGTACCAGATCAATGTGGAGATATATACAGGGAGTGACAGATCAATGTGGAGATATATACAGGGAGTACCAGATCAATGTGGAGATATATACTGGGAGTACCAGATCAATGTGGTGATATATACTGGGAGTACCAGATCAATGTGGTGATATATACAGGGAGTACCAGATCAATGTGGTGATATATACAGGGAGTACCAGATCAATGTGGTGATATATACTGGGAGTACCAGATCAATGTGGAGATATATACAGGGAGTACCAGATCAATGTGGTGATATATACAGGAGTACCAGATCAATGTGGTGATATATACAGGGAGTACTAGATCAATGTGGAGATATATACAGGGAGTACCAGATCAATGTGGTGATATATACAGGAGTACCAGATCAATGTGGAGATATATACAGGAGTACCAGATCAATGTGGTGATATATACAGGGAGTACCAGATCAATGTGGTGATATATACAGGGAGTACCAGATCAATGTGGAGATATATACAGGGAGTACCAGATCAATGTGGTGATATATACAGGGAGTACCAGATCAATGTGGTGATATATACAGGGAGTACCAGATCAATGTGGAGATATATACAGGGAGTACCAGATCAATGTGGTGATATATACAGGGAGTACCAGATCAATGTGGTGATATATACAGGGAGTACCAGATAAATGTGGTGATATATACAGGGAGTACCAGATCAATATGGATATATACAGGGAGTACCAGATCAATGTGGAGATATATACAGGGAGTACCAGATCAATGTGGAGATATATACAGGGAGTACCAGATCAATGTGGTGATATATACAGGGAGTACCAGATCAATGTGGTGATATATACAGGGAGTACCAGATCAATGTGGAGATATATACAGGGAGTACCAGATCAATGTGGAGATATATACAGGGAGTACCAGATCAATGTGGTGATATATACAGGGAGTACCAGATCAATGTGGTGATATATACAGGGAGTACCAGATCAATATGGATATATACAGGGAGTACCAGATCAATATGGAGATATATACTGGGAGTACCAGATCAATGTGGTGATATATACTGGGAGTACCAGATCAATGTGGAGATATATACAGGGAGTACCAGATCAATGTGGTGATATATACAGGGAGTACCAGATCAATGTGGTGATATATACAGGGAGTACTAGATCAATGTGGAGATATATACAGGGAGTACCAGATCAATGTGGTGATATATACAGGCAGTACTAGATCAATGTGGAGATATATACAGGGAGTACCAGATCAATGTGGAGATATATACTGGGAGTACCAGATCAATGTGGTGATATATACTGGGAGTACCAGATCAATGTGGTGATATATACAGGGAGTACCAGATCAATGTGGTGATATATACTGGGAGTACCAGATCAATGTGGAGATATATACAGGGAGTACCAGATCAATGTGGTGATATATACAGGGAGTACCAGATCAATGTGGTGATATATACAGGGAGTACTAGATCAATGTGGAGATATATACAGGGAGTACCAGATCAATGTGGTGATATATACAGGGAGTACTAGATCAATGTGGAGATATATACAGGGAGTACCAGATCAATGTGGTGATATATACAGGGAGTACTAGATCAATGTGGAGATATATACAGGGAGTACCAGATCAATGTGGTGATATATACAGGGAGTACCAGATCAATGTGGAGATATATACAGGGAATACCAGATCAATGTGGTGATATATACAGGGAGTACTAGATCAATGTGGTGATATATACAGGGAGTACCAGATCAATGTGGTGATATATACAGGGAGTACCAGATCAATGTGGTGATATATACAGGGAGTACCAGATCAATGTGGAGATATATACAGGGAGTACCAGATCAATGTGGTGATATATACAGGGAGTACCAGATCAATGTGGTGATATATACAGGGAGTACCAGATAAATGTGGTGATATATACAGGGAGTACCAGATCAATATGGATATATACAGGGAGTACCAGATCAATATGGAGATATATACTGGGAGTACCAGATCAATGTGGAGATATATACAGGGAGACCAGATCAATGTGGTGATATATACAGGGAGTACCAGATCAATGTGGTGATATATACAGGGAGTACTAGATCAATGTGGAGATATATACTTGGAGTACCAGATCAATGTGGAGATATATACAGGGAATACCAGATCAATGTGGTGATATATACAGGGAGTACCAGATCAATGTGGTGATATATACAGGGAGTACCAGATCAATGTGGTGATATATACAGGGAGTACCAGATCAATGTGGTGATTATATACAGGGAGTACCAGATCAATATGGAGATATATACTGGGAGTACCAGATCAATGTGGAGATATATACAGGGAGTACCAGATCAATGTGGTGATATATACAGGGAGTACCAGATCAATGTGGTGATATATACAGGGAGTACCAGATCAATGTGGAAATATATACAGGGAGTACCAGATCAATGTGGAGATATATACAGGGAGTACCAGATCAATGTGGTGATATATACAGGGAGTACTAGATCAATGTGGTGATATATACAGGGAGTACTAGATCAATGTGGAGATATATACTGGGAGTACCAGATCAATGTGGTGATATATACAGGGAGTACCAGATCAATGTGGAGATATATACAGGGAGTACCAGATCAATGTGGTGATATATACAGGGAGTACCAGATCAATGTGGAAATATATACAGGGAGTACCAGATCAATGTGGAGATATATACTGGGAGTACCAGATCAATGTGGTGATATATACAGGGAGTACCAGATCAATGTGGTGATATATACAGGGAGTACCAGATCAATGTGGTGATATATACAGGGAGTACCAGATCAATGTGGAGATATATACAGGGAGTACCAGATCAATGTGGAGATATATACAAGGAGTACCAGATCAATGTGGAAATATATACAGGGAGTACCAGATCAATGTGGTGATATATACAGGGAGTACCAGATCAATGTGGACATATATACAGGGAGTACCAGATCAATGTGGAGATATATACAGGGAGTACCAGATCAATGTGGAAATATATACAGGGAGTACCAGATCAATGTGGAAATATATACAGGGAGTACCAGATCAATGTGGTGATATATACAGGGAGTACCAGATCAATGTGGAGATATATACAGGGAGTACCAGATCAATGTGGAGATATATACAGGGAATACCAGATCAATGTGGTGATATATACAGGGAGTACTAGATCAATGTGGAGATATATACAGGGAGTACTAGATCAATGTGGTGATATATACAGGGAGTACTAGATCAATGTGGAGATATATATACTGGGAGTACCAGATCAATGTGGTGATATATACAGGGAGTACCAGATCAATGTGGAGATATATACAGGGAGTACCAGATCAATGTGGTGATATATACAGGGAGTACCAGATCAATGTGGAGATATATACAGGGAGTACCAGATCAATGTGGAGATATATACAAGGAGTACCAGATCAATGTGGAAATATATACAGGGAGTACCAGATCAATGTGGTGATATATACAGGGAGTACCAGATCAATGTGGACATATATACAGGGAGTACCAGATCAATGTGGAGATATATACAGGGAGTACCAGATCAATGTGGAAATATATACAGGGAGTACCAGATCAATGTGGAAATATATACAGGGAGTACCAGATCAATGTGATATATATACAGGGAGTACCAGATCAATGTGGAGATATATACAGGAGTACCAGATCAATGTGGAGATATATACAGGGTACTAGATCCAGGAGATCAATGTGGTGATATATACAGGGAGTACTAGATCAATGTGGAGATATATATACAGGGAGTACTAGATCAATGTGGTGATATATACAGGAGTACTAGATCAATGTGGAGATATATATACAGGGAGTACTGATCAATGTGGTGATATATACAGGGAGATCAATGTGGGAGATATATACAGGGAGTACCAGATCAATGGTGATATATACAGGGAGTACCAGATCAATGGTTTGGGTAACATTACTGAACTATTTAGCAGTCTTATGGCTAGGGGCAGAAGCTGTCTTGGAGCCTGTTTTCCAGCTGTATTTTATGTGAATTTACTGTACAGATTTCAGAGATTTAATTTCATGCCAAATGCCAGGAGATATGCCCCATTTGGCACCTCAACGTTGTGTTAACTTTGATCTCTTTGATGTTTTACAAACTGTTTTGTTGATGTGTGGCAACAGCTGGTTGCGCCTATAGCCCTATTCGGTCAGGATTCGTTTTACTGGGGAGGATAGGACGCATACAATTATGTGCACAAGCACAAATCACCACATCCGTCATTTAAGTCGGTCCAAATATGCCATGTGGGTCATTTTTACAAAGCAGGAGAATAATAATTCCAACCGGAAAAAACAACAACAGTTTTCGATGAAATCCAAGGTCCTTCTGAATAGAGTCCCATGCGAATCGACATCCCTGTGTATTGAGAGAAATGTCTGCGTTTGTTGCTCGTGGATTGAGCAAGAAAACAATAACTAAGTCAAATAAATGTATGCTTATAACAAAGTGCTGCTCAAAGCCACAGAACCGTGAAAAGTATTTGCCCCCTTTCTAATGGTTCTGCACATTTTTGATACCGAATGTTATCAGATCAACCAAAACCTAATATTAGATCAAGGGAACAAATCACAACATTTACATACTTATTTAATATATTTCATAAAGTTATGAAAAACCCAATGCCCCTGTGTGAAAAAAAGAATTGCCTCACTTACACTCAATAACTGGTTGTGCCACCTTGAGCTGCAACGACTGCAACCAAATACTTCCTGTAGTTGTTGATCACTCTCTCACATTGCTGTGGAGGAATTCTGGCCCACTAACAATTCACTTTTTCACACAATTGGGGAATGGGTGTTGCGTAACATATATGAATACATTTGTAAACTCAGGTTCACTTTATCTAATACTAGGTTTTGGTTGAAGATCTGCTAACATTCAGTATGAAAAATAGAGAAACTCAGAAACGAGAGGCAAATCCTTTTTCATGGCACTGTATATACAAAGGACCTACATGTATCAACTTTCACAGTGAATGCTTTTGTTTCTCGTTTTCCGCCAACTAATTGAACATCGACCAAGTGCGTCAGTAAAAAAAAAAAAAAAATGATTGAGCCTATTTATTAAAGCAACCGTTGCTTGTTTATAAAGCAGCATTACATCGATCTCAGGTGGTGAGGGTAGGCAACAACATCTCCTCCCGCTGATCCTCAACACGGGGCCCCACAGTGCGTTCTGAGCCTCTCCTGTACTCCTGTTCACCCACGACTGCGTGGCCACGCACGCCTCCAACTCAATCATCAAGTTTGACGACACAACAGTGGTAGGCTTGATTACCAACAAACGACGAGACGGCCTACAGGGAGGAGGTGGAGGCCCTCGGAGTGTGGTGTCAGGAAAATAACCTCACACTCAACGTCAACAAAAACTAAGGAGATGATTGTGGACTTCAGGAAACAGCAGAGGAACACCCCCCTATCCACATCGATGGAACAGTAGTGGAGAGGGTAGCAAGCTTTAAGTTCCTCGGCATACACATCACAGACAAACTGAATTGGTCCACTCACACTGACAGCGTGGTGAAGAAGAGCGCAGCGCGCTCTTCAACCTCAGGAGGCTGAAGAAATTCGGCTTGTCACCAAAAGCACTCACAAACTTCTACAGATGCACAATCGAGAGCATCCTGGCGGGCTGTATCACCGCCTGGAGAGTACGTAACTGCTCCGCCCTCAATCGTAAGGCTCTCCAGAGGGTAGTGAGGTCTGCACAACGCATCACCGGGGCAAACTACCTGCCCTCCAGGACACCTACACCACCCGATGTTACAGGAAGGCCATAAAGATCATCAAGGACATCAACCACCCGAACCACTGCCTGTTCACCGCTATCATCCAGAAGGCGAGGTCAGTACAGGTGCATCAAAGCTGGGACTGAGAGACTGAAAAACAGCTTCTATCTCCCAAGGCTATCAGACTGTTAAACAGCCACCATTGAGTGGCTGCGCTACACTGTCATTGACACTGACCCAACTCCAGCCACTTTAATAATGGGAATTGATGGGAAATGATGTAAATATATCACTAGCCACTTTAAACAATGCTACCTTATATAATGTTACTTACCCTACATTATTCATCTAATATGCATACGTATATACTGTACTCTACATCATCGACTGCATCCTTATGTAATACATGTATCACTAGCCACTTTAACTATGCCACTTTGTTTACTTTGTCTACATACTCATCTCATATGTATATACTGTACTCGATACCATCTACTGTTTGCTGCTCTGTACCATCACTCACTCATATATCCTATGTACATATTCTTTATCCCCTTACACTGTGTATAAGACAGTAGTTTTAGAATTGTTAGTTAGATTACTTGTTGGTTATCACTGCATTGTCGGAACTAGAAGCACAAGCATTTCGCTACACTCGCATTAACATCTGCTAACCATGTGTATGTGACAAATAAAATTTGATTTGATTTGATTTGACTTTTAGAAATGACAAGTTCACTTTCTGGGGGGGCATTTATGATGTATTTTACTGTGGATCGCTATAATATCCTAATTATTATGATCCAACTTCCTCAATTCAAATATTAATGACCAGTGGAGTGTTTTCATGTATGACAAGGGAAGTCAAGCTTCCCAAAAACATCTTGACATGAAAATAAAACAAACCCAAAAAATGGAAGAATTGTCCTTCAATTTGCATGTGGCTGAATGTATCTCACCAGAGAAAGCATCAGAGAGGCAAAACAGCGCCCCTCTGTCTCTGTATGTGTAGCCCATCTATCTGATGCTGTCTGGTCAAAAAAGTATGACAATTTGGCTCACATAATTGAATTTAATAGTAAAGGAAATTCAGCAAGAATTTGGCTCCCTTGATAATTTTTTAAATAAAAAAGTGTTGAGCTAAACAGTGACTACCGCAATGAAAAAGTGTTAAGGAAACCAGTTTGGAATTGGCAATACACCAATCACATTACATCAAAACCAAAACGTCATTGAAATGAAAAATGTCCTCGGTGGCTCTCTAAATTAGCCATGGACGGAGATAGGGATTTGGACTCGGTGTCGCGATTCTGATCCCAACCATAAATATCACGCTGTGCATATGTAGCTAGATATGGTAGGCCAATGTTAACTAACTGGCTCATCGTTGCACATGAAAGTAAGTTAGGCCTAGGACAACAAACTAAAATAATGTAAACTACTATATGCTAGAGTCATAGAATCGTTTTTGGCAACATGAAGAGAGGATGGTGGTATTGGCGTTCCTCTAAGAGGATGGTGGTATTGGCGTTCCTCTAAGAGGATGGTGGTATTGGCGTTCCTCTAAGAGGATGGTGGTATTGGCGTTCCTCTAAGAGGGACGGTGGTATTGGCGTTCCTCTAAGGGACGGTGGTATTGGCGTTCCTCTAAGAGGACGGTGGTGTGTGTTCCTCTAAGAGGACAGTGGTATTGGTGTTCCTCTAAGGACGGTGGTACTGGCGTTCCTCTAAGAGGATGGTGGTAATGGCGTTCCTCTAAGAGGATGGTAAGATTGGCGTTCCTCTAAGAGGATGGTGGTATTGGCGTTCCTCTAAGAGGATGGTAAGATTGGCGTTCCTCTAGAGGATGGTGGTATTGGCGTTCCTCTAAGAGGGCGGTGGTAATGCGTTCTCTAAGAGGATGGTGGTATTAGCGTTCCTCTAAGAGGATGGTGGTATTGGCGTTCCTCTAAGAGGATGGTGGTATTGGCGTTCCTCTAAGAGGATGGTAAGATTAGCGTTCCTCTAAGAGATGGTGGTATTGGCGTTCCTCTAAGAGGCGGTGGTACTGGCGTTCCTCTAAGAGGACGGTGGTACTGGCGTTCCTCTAAGAGGACGGTGGTACTGGCGTTCCTCTAGAGGGCGGTGGTACTGGCGTTCCTCTAAGAGGGCGGTGGTACTGGCGTTCCTCTAAGAGGACGGTGGTACTGGCGTTCCTCTAAGAGGGCGGTGGTACTGGTGTTCCTCTAAGAGGGCGGTGGTACTGGCGTTCCTCTAAGAGGACGGTGGTAGTGGCGTTCCTCTAAGAGGACGGTGGTAGTGGCGTTCCTCTAAGAGGATGGTGGTATTGGCGTTCCTCTAAGAGGATGGTGGTATTGGCGTTCCTCTAGAGGATGGTGGTACTGGCGTTCCTCTAAGGGAGGGTGGTACTGGCGTTCCTCTAAGAGGACGGTGGTATTGGCGTTCCTCTAAGAGGACGGTGGTATTGGCGTTCTTCTAAGAGGATCGGTGAGCTGATGGCGTTCCTCTAAGAGGATCCAGGTGGCTATTAGCGTTCCTCTGGGAGGATGGGGAAGGGATCAAGCAATATGCTTTGTGGACTTCAGACAGATGTTGCTCTCTGGTCTTGTGATGAAACAAATGTATGTGTGGTTGAATTTATTCTGCCTGTTGTCTTGGCTTTATATAATCACAGTGGCGTGTGAACTGGCGGGTTATTGAGCAGAAACAACAATTATCCAAACACAGGTTGTAATAGGGCTTTTTTCCCCCTTGGCTTCACCATTGATTTTACCCACGCACCGCTACCGATTGTGACACTATCAAAAATTGTGTGGTCTGGTTTAGAAACTTTGGACCCAAACTCAGGTTCTAAGTGTGGCACATTACCTGGACATGTTGAAATATCTTCATGCCTAAAATTTTTAAACTTCCCAAGCTTCAATTTATTGAGAAAAAAATCATTATTACAGCAGGCAGTTTGGAAAAGAC